>NW_011485462.1:32640-33210 GCF_000754665.1 Bison bison bison | reverse complement strand
AAATAAAAACAACTGGACTATATGATGGTCTTTTACTTTTATGTAATTTGTTTCACTTTTTCTACTTCACATTCCATGCTATTTCATTTAGTTTATGTTTTACAATTTCTCCATCTCTTCTTGCTGTTGTTCTTTCTCAAGCCTTTATCAAGTGTAGCAGAATAGCTTTTGCGTGTGTGTGTATATACACATATACACACACAAATATATATCATGTAAAATATATATATTAGAAAAGTTATGAATTTTTGATTTGCTAAAAATTTATGACATTTTGGTTAAACTGTTTTGGTTAAGCATGAATAGAATGCTAGATTTCTAATTTATATTTACTCAAAATTTTGATACACTTCCATTTATTCTGGCATCTAGTATTACTGTTAAACGTCTAGGAAGCTTATTAGTTTAGTGATTAAAAATTAAAAAAAAAAAAGAACTTGAATGATGCTTGAAACTTCTAATCCAAATCTGAGAATATAAAGAAATATTATGTTTTTAAAAAACAGGGAATTAGCATGTAATATAGCTGTTGTTGTTCCGTCTCTAAGTTGTGTCCGACTCTTTGAGACC
>NW_011485462.1:27144-29364 GCF_000754665.1 Bison bison bison | reverse complement strand
GCTCCCACCTCCCTCCCCATACTATCCCTCTGGGTCATCCCAGTGCACCAGCCCCTAGCATCAACTTTTAATTAGGGTACAACTCTCATCTGGCCATGCAAGAGCAAACTTCCATAAATCTAAAACTAATACTCCAGATGGAAGTAATTTCATAGATTTGGTTCTTTAGAGATATTCACAGTAATAAACCCACAGGGTGGAGAAAAACAGACCCATCTTATACTAAATTCCAGTCTATAAATAAGATATATCATTTTGAATCTTCAATGTACACTATAATGTACATACTTTTATGTATGTAATGTACATACTTTTATGTATGTATATACCATACATATGTATGAAGAAATTACATCAGCCTTCATCCATGAGATTATAGGTTGTTATTTCCTGTGGTGGTATCTAGAAAAATCTTGCCTGATTAGGTCCATTAGCTTTATGTATTAGGGTAAATACATAAAGCTCAAATACAATATATTTTAAAAATTATGTAAGTATGACACATAACAATGTATGTACATATGTATGTACATAATTTACATATGTTATGCAAGCTATACACAGAAACTATAAAGTCTACAAACAAGTATTTGTGTAGATTGTTCAAAGTGAAATGAACCAGAAAAAGTAAACTATTGATCTCACTCATATGTGGAATCTAAAAATATTGAACCCATAGAAACAAAGAGTAGAATAGCAGTCGTCAATAGCAGAGGTATTGGAGAAATGGGGAAATGTTGGTCAAAGGGGTACAAACATTTAGTTATAAGATAAGTTCCAGGGCTGTAATGTATAGCATGGTGATTATAGTAAGCAATACTGTATTGTATATTTGAAAAATGCTATGAGAGTATAAGCTTTAATGTTCTCACCATAACAACAACAATAATATAATAATTATGTGAAGTGAAGGATGTATTAACTAACCTTATTGTGATGAGCATTTCCCAATTCATATGAGTATCATTTCATCATACTGTACACCTTAAATATACACAGTGTTACATGTGAACTATATTTCAATAAAGCTTGAAAAATATATACGTGCTTGGGACATTTGTAACACTCGATGACTCTTCCAAGCTTCATATAAATTGTATTTCTTCTCAGTCTGGTATTTCTGATTCTTCCTATCATTCTCATTGAGCATTACAGGCTACAGAGGGATTTGCCTAACAACTTTTACTAATGTCAGAAATCCTCTTTTGTCAGAGAGGATTACTGTTACTCAGTATCAGGGGAAACAGAACCCTGAGCTCATTTGGTGGTATTTATTTAATATTCTATGCTAACCTGTTTAAAACTGTAGCAGTACAAAATGTCTTGGAAAGATATAAATACTCACTAAATTCTTTTTTGTACCTACAAGCAAACGAAATGGAAAACAAATACCCAGTATGTTTCCTGTCACTCAAACTTTTTTAAGATTTAACATTTCACCTGACTTGAGACTGTGTGGACTTCTCTGATGAAGCAGCAGCCAACAATGTATCTTGGGCATGCTTGTCAATCCAAATAAAACTAGCAGATATATTTTTTTAAGTGAGTTTTCCCTGAACTTAAAAGTTCCTTTTTATTATAGACCTGACAACCCAGAAAGAAAAAATACTTTTTCTCACTAAGACCAGAAACACTCAAACTAAACATAGAAAGTTCTTTGTTAATCCAAGCACTTTTGTCCAAATATCATTTTAGAAGATCTATCATTAATAGAATGATCAATTGTACTTTTACAAGTTCAACTTTTACGAGTTGTTTAAAGAAGAATGTAAAGTTTAATAGACTTGTGGGGAATTCAAAACAATCATTGTTTACAAATGGTATAAATTATAAAACTAGGCTTAAGTAAATAATCTAATGATTCATAACCTTAAATTTTAAGAGACTGTACAAATGACCACTGGAATTATTCTCATTACACTATTATTAAGCTGTTTTTATTATTATTGTTATGATTCTATGGCAACATAATGATATTACAACAGGAGAGCTGAGTCACTCTGTGTATGATATTCAGACTCAAGCCAATAATCACATTCACACTCACTATCTGATCTTTCATATTCTCAGTTGGATACAAGTCTTCAAAAGCTCGCGGATTCATTTTGATATTTGGCAAAACTAATACAATTATGTAAAGTTTAAAAATAAAATTAGAGAAAAAAAAACAATAAAAAACATTATGCAGGGGCAAAAAAAAAAAAAAAAAAAAACCCAAAT
>NW_011485462.1:26677-27044 GCF_000754665.1 Bison bison bison | reverse complement strand
ATTATTATCATCGCCATCCTTGTTATACAAATTCAGAGACTGAAAGAGACAGTTTAAGCCACTTGGCCAGGACCACATCACTAGCAAATGCTGAATTTAGGGTGAGAGTCTCCACAATCTGGCTCCAGAGTCCATGTGTTCCACAATCACACTATGCTTCATCTAAGTATGATTTTACTGATTGTCTTTAATTCTCAAATAATAGAATTGTATCCTGTTGTCTTAACAATTTTGCTTTCATAACATGTTTCAAAATCCACAAATGCAACTTTTTTTTTAATGATGCTTTTTATTTATTTTTAAATTTATTTATTTTAATTAGAGGCTAATTATTTTACAATATTGTATTGGTTTTGCCATACATCAA
>NW_011485462.1:24818-25705 GCF_000754665.1 Bison bison bison | reverse complement strand
ATGCAGGGGAAAAAAAAAAAAAAAAAAAAAGCTCATATTAGTCTTCTCTCTAACTGCTGACTGTATAATATTAAATCTTTCATGGTAATTAAATCCATTTGAACGTTCCTTCTAAATAAGACACCATTTGTTTCATTTTTCTGTTTCACCTATTTTCTTCGATTTGCTCTAAAAAACTATGCTGGGCATTACAAAACCCATTTCTTCATCCTTAAGTAATTCAGTAAAACCAATTTGGCTAAAGTGGTTCTCCAAAGGAACGCAAAATTTACAAAAGGGTGGCTACACAATTTTAACTTATGAAAACCATCATGAAAGAAATATATTTTGCTTTCTGCAGCTTCTGTTCTCTCCTTGGAGGAATATAAATCCATAAAAAATCACTATGTATGATTGCTATGTCCAAATTGTTCACTCTCAAGCCCAAAAGGAGAGAGGAGAGAGAGGAAATATATCCAATGTATATGAAAATTTATACAATCTCAAGGCATACTAAAAGCAGAGACATTACTTTTCCACCAGTCTGTATAGTTAAAATTATGGTTTTTCCAGTAGTAATGTATGGATGTGAGAGTTGGACCATAAAGAAGGCTGAGCATCAATTGATGCTTTCAAACTGTGGTGTTAGAGAAGACTCTTGAGAGTTCCTTGAACAGCAAGATCAAATCAGTCAATACTAAAGGAAATCAATCCTGAATACTCATTGGAAGGACTGATGCTGAAGCTCCAATATTTTGTCTACCTGATGTGAAGAGTTAACTCATTGGAAAAGACCCTGATGTGGGAAAGAATGAAGGTGGGAGAAGGGGTGACTGAGGATGAGATGGCTGCATGGCATCACCAACTAAATGGACAAGAGTTTGAGCAAACTCCAGGAGACAGTGATG
>NW_011485462.1:21807-24718 GCF_000754665.1 Bison bison bison | reverse complement strand
AGATGAGTGCAATTGTGCAGTAGTTTGAGCATCCTTTGGGATTGCGTTTCTTTGGGATTGGAATGAATACTGACCTTTTCCAATCCTGTGGCCACTGATAAGTTTTCCAAATTTGCTGGCATATTGAGTGCAGCACTTTCACAGCATCATCCTTAAGGATTTGAAATAGCTTAACTGGAATTCCATTGCCTCCACTAGCTTTGTTCATAGTGATGCTTCCTAAGGTCCACTTGACTTCGTATTCCAGGATGTCTGGCTCTAGGTGAGTGATCACACCATCATGATTATCTGGGTTGTGATGATATTTTTTGTACAGTTCTTCTGTGTATTCTTGCCACTTCTTCTTAATATTTTCTCATTCTCTTATATCCATATGATTTCTGTCCTTTATTGTGCCCATCTTTGCATTAAAAGTTCCCTTGATATCTCTAATTTTCCTGAAGAGATCTCTAGAGTAGAGATCTCTTCAAGACTATAGATCAAAAACAACAAGGTATCAAACAATAGAGTTTAGTCACTCATAATTAGTTGATCATACAGAAGGGGCATGCACACAGGCTGTGACAGTGAATAGGACCACCAGCTAAGGTTTCTAGGTAGCAAAACCCGGCCATATTTTATAAGACTTCAACATTACATAAAGTGACTCTAAGCATGTATTTTATCACTCTTGGTTGGAACATGGATAGCTTTTGAGTTACATTAGTACAGTACTACAAAGTAAAACGTAATCCTCCCAAACCTATAGGTTACATTTGAAATCAGTATTTATTTCAAAACTCTAGGTCTTTTTCTTTCCCCAAGTCAAAATAAAGGTTTGCCTACTTGAATCTTAGTGGACACAATTTATAGAAAATATGGGGAACATTCACTAGAGAAAAGAAAAAAAAGTAATAGGGCCAAGTGAAAGTGAATTCATAGAGAAAGATTATCTACTCTATTCATACAGCTGTGTTAGTATCTCAATTTTTGTGTTCACCAGAAAAGAATGTAAATGTCTCCTTTGCATTTTCCCAAGTACACAAAATTTAGACTTCTATAAAGGACAAATTTAGAGAACCTAATCTTGCCTTTATTTATATATTCCACAACCTGTATATACAATGCACCATACAAGGTGCTAAGAGTACAATCAAAAGCAAGCTAGATCTGATCTTAAATTAATGGATTCAGTTGCTACACATTTGGCTCTTAAGTCTCCAACTTATCTTTCATTTGTATAAAAGTGGATAATTACCACTCAATATTATCTTAAAATTATAAAATACATTAAATAAGTTTAGGTGCATGCTTCCATAGCATTCATAATGAATTTTGAGACAAGTTCAGATTATTAAAGATTTTGATATCTTTTACTTAAAAAAGTGAATAAGGAATTTTAAAATACATCATATTTTTTATCTGTAATGAAAATTCTATACCAACTAAATTAGATGTCAAAAATGTTTTTAAATTACTAAAGAGGATAGTGCCAACTCAGCCTTTCACTCTAGGCCACTCATTTGACTGTTTTCCAGTTCTAATAAATAGGTATTTTCAGTTGGCTGCAGGAATTTTATATGCAGAATTAAAATAATTCATAAACTCATAATATCATCAATAATAGTCATTCATCTCAAGCAGATCAAAAATCAAATAGGCATTAGCAGTGGTGGCTTTTATAAAAATAACAAGCCAAATGGCAATTTAACAACTAAATTCAGTAACACTATGAAAACACACATCTATAAATTACAAATTTAATAATGTGTGTTAGTAATCTGAAGATTATTAGTAATAATAATCTTCATTATTTTGTTTCATATTTTGTATTGACATATCTTGAAGAGTATTTGTAGGACATCAGTTTCAGTGGCTATTTTTTAGCTTTAAATTTTCTGCTTTTATTTGGGATTTTATACAACATGGTTATATTATATTTATGCTACTATCTTAGTAATTTGTAAATTGTATAATATAATAGCTAATAGTTCTATTTCATCTCTCCTGATAAATTTTAGCATATTCTGAATTTAACAATCTCACTGTAGTTAGTATAAATTTCATTGCAGTTTTGAAATAAACAAATAGTATTCTAATTTTTAAATAATGTACAAACTTCTGCTTAGAACTGCTATTTGATGAACCCCCCAACTCTTTCTCTTACTCAACCTAAAATGATCTCAAGGTCAGTTTCTGAAGGTAAAGAAATACTTATATTACATCAATATTTTTCTTTCTAAAATAAAGCTCCAACCATTATCTTTTCTGGAAGTAGAAAAAGGAAACTTAAGTCCAAATATATACATAAAAATGTCCCTTTTATTCAGGAGACCTGGGTTCAATTCCTGCGTTGGGAAGACCCCCTGGAAAGGGCAATGACAACCCACTCCAGTATTCTTGCCTGGAGAATTCCATGGACAGAGGAGCCTGGTGGGCTACAGTCCATAGGGTCTCAAAGAGTCAGATACAACAAGCAACTAATCCACCACCGTTGTCTATCCTTGGCCTATTTCCATTTCCTGAATCAAGTTAGTAAATATTTAATGATATTTACTTCTTACAGATTATATATTTAAGATTTTTCATTTATATTTGAAAGATCTACCTTATTTCTTGACAACTGTGGCTAGAAGAACACTTTGTTTTATACACAAATTTTTACTTTTTTTAATTTTATTTTTAACTTTACAATATTGTATTGGTTTTGCCATATATCAACATGAATCTGCCACAGGTATACATGTGTTCCCCATCCTGAACCCTCCTCCCTCCTCCCTCCCCATACCATCCCTCTGGGTCATCCCAGTGCACCAGCCCCAAGCATCTAGTATCATGCATTGAACCTGGACTGGCAACTCGTTTCATATATGATATTATACATGTTTCAATGCCATTCTCCAAATCATCCCACCTCTCCCTCTCCACAGAG
>NW_011485462.1:20984-21707 GCF_000754665.1 Bison bison bison | reverse complement strand
GCTGTCTAGGTTAATCATAACTTTTCTTCCAAGGAGCAAGCATCTTTTAATTTCATGGCTGCAGTCACCATCTTCAGTGATTTTGGAGCCCCCAAAAATAAAGTCTGTCATTGTTTCCACTATTTCCCCATTTTTTGCCATGAAGTAATGGGACCAAATGTCATTATCTTAATTTTCTGAATGTTGAGTTTTAAACCAGTTTTTTCACTCTCCTCTTTCACTTTCATCAAGAGGCTTTTTAGTTCTTTTTTTCTTTCTGCCATAAGGGTGGTGTCATCTGCGTATATGAGGTCATTTGGCCTTTCTCCCGACAATCTTTATTCCAGTTTGTGCTTCATCCAGTTCAGCATTTCTCATGATGTACTCTTCATCTAAGTTAAATATGAAGGGTGACAATATACAGCCTTGACATACTCCTTTCCCGATTTGGAACCAGTCTGTTTTTCCATGTAAAGTTCTAACTGTTGCTTCTTGACCTGTATACAGATTTCCCACGAGACAGGTGAGGTGGTCTGGTATTCCCATCTCTTGAAGAATTTTCCAATGTGTGTTTGTTGTGATCCACACAGTCAAAAGCTTTGGCATGGTCAATAAAGCAGAAGTAAAAAAAATAAATAAATAAAAGCAGAAGTAGATGTTTTTCTGGAACTCTCTTGCTTTTTTGATGATCCAACAAATGTTGGCAATTTGATCTCTGGTTGCTCTGCCTTTTCAAATCCAGCA
>NW_011485462.1:20417-20884 GCF_000754665.1 Bison bison bison | reverse complement strand
TTCTGGCTTACTTCACTCTGTATAATAGGCTCCAGTTTCATTCACCTCATTAGAACTGATTCAAATGTACTCTTTTTAATGGCTGAGTAATACTCCATTGTATACACAAATTTTTCTTAGGGATCTAGAATCAGCTTCAACTTCAGCAAAAAAAAAAAAATTAAACTTTACAGCATTTCCAAGTATCAAGCCACCCATAGTCTAAATCTGTTGAAATACTTCCAAGAGACTGTAGAACAACTGCCATTCCTAACATTTTTTGTCCCAAAATGGACTTCTTTCCTTAGACAATTCATCACATATTGAAACCAAATTTACTTCATAGGAATAAATCACTGATAATAAAAAGTTGCAAAAATCTTTCCTTGGAGTGGGAGAACTAATCCTTAACAATTTTTTTATTGATCAGAGTGTCAACTCCTGAATTTATAGACAATTTTGCCCAATTTCCAGTGTAATTTCTGAAA
>NW_011485462.1:19889-20303 GCF_000754665.1 Bison bison bison | reverse complement strand
CCCCACCAAGAGATGGAAACTTCAGCAATACCATCAACTTTAATACTCTAATAAGTATATTTTTGTTTAGCTAATTTTATGCAAACACCAAGTCCAAATAGGGAAGAAGAAAAAAAAGAGCTCCATGTTCATCATTCAATTCCATGGCTAAAATATTTGCTATTTTAAAATCACAACATTATTACATAATTTTTCCAATATATCAGTCTCCTAAGCATGCAGTTTCAATATTAAAAGCATTCCTTTGCACTAATTTATGTTTTGATCCTACACCTGCTCACCCCAAATACTATAATTTCCAAATTGTTCGTTTCCCTTTAACACCAGAAAGTATACTTATTTGCTAATGTCAAGAAAGTTATCATCCTAGCCTATTATCTGAATCATACCATACCTTAAACCTTACCTAAGGTC
>NW_011485462.1:19276-19789 GCF_000754665.1 Bison bison bison | reverse complement strand
ATAAAACTGACAAAAAGGGATATACTCTAAATATTTTATGCTGCTTCAGTATTTTGGCTGACAGGAACTCTCTAAAGGAAATCTACTTTGAAAAGCAAAATCAGCTTTTCTAGAGGGTGTAAATTGGATTTATTCTCATTAAATGTTTTATTTAATTTCATATTTACATATTTATGCTTATTTTTCACTTGTTTTTACCTATTTTATAAATAAAAGCAAACAAAAATATTCAAAATGCATAAATACCTTGAGGAAATCCTGTCTCTTGTCTCTTTGGGGTTAGACTGAACAATGAGGATTAGACTGAGAATGCTAGTTCTACAAGCCAGCATTCTAGTAAGCATAGTGAATTGAAATATTTTAATCAAAATGACAAGAAATTAGCTTTTCTCTGTTTCAAAGAGAAAGCTGAAGGCAGAGGGGGAAATAAAGGCACAATTTATTTTAATTCTGCAGATAAGTATCTAGAACTGGGGGGGAATTTAATAACTATAAATTTAGCAAAGCTGTTCA
>NW_011485462.1:18760-19176 GCF_000754665.1 Bison bison bison | reverse complement strand
TAAGAATACATTACATTACAAAATTATCTAATGAATCTGCTACAAAAAGTTTTTCTTTAAGTAATTATAGCTTGAAAAAGAACTCCTTGTGATGGTTTAAAAAAAAAAAAGTTTCTAGAGAAACCCCCTAGATGACATAGCCAAAGCAACCCTCAGAACTGGTAAGATTTGTTTTTAAGTAGGGTGAGAAACCAAGTCAGACTTTAAGGAAATAACTGTAGCTCCCAAAGGAGAAAGAGGCTACACGCAGGGAAGGGGAAGAAACCTGTCAAGGTGTACATGTATGTGTGCTCATGCACACACCCCACATATACAAGCACATAAGTAATGTCATCCCCACCAAGAGATGGAAACTTCAGCAATACCATCAACTTTAATACTCTAATAAGTATATTTTTGTTTAGCTAATTTTATGC
>NW_011485462.1:16652-18381 GCF_000754665.1 Bison bison bison | reverse complement strand
CCTTGAGAAGTTATGACCAACCTAGATAGCATATTGAAAAGCAGAGACATTACTTTGCCAACAAAGGTCCATCTAATCAAGGCTAGGTTTTTCCAGTGGTTATGTATGGATGTGAGAGTTGGACTGTGAAGAAAGCTGAGCACCAAAGAATTGATGCTTTTGAAGTTTGGTGTTGGAAAAGACTCTTGAAAGTCCCTTGGACTGCAAGGAGATCCAACCAGTGCATTCTAAAGGAGATCAGCCCTGGGTGTCGTTTGAAGGAACGATGCTAAAGCTGAAACTCCAGTACTTTGGCCACCTCATGGGAAGAGTTGACTCATTGGAAAAGACTCTGAGGCTGGGAGGGATTGGGGGCAGGAGGAAGAGGGGATGACAGAGGATGAGATGGCTGGATGGCATCACAGACTCAATGGACGTGAGTTTGAGTGAACTCCGGGAGATGGTGATGGACAGGGAGGCCTGGCGTTTTGCAGTTCATGGGGTTGCAAAGAGTCGGACGCGACTGAGCAACTGAACTGAACTGAACTGAATTGAATTCTAGTTTACGACCTCACTTTAATTTGTGCTTCATAGTTCTTCACCAGAACTCTTTACACCAAGTAAAACTTATCATTTAATCTTATATCCCTAAATGGAACTTAGTTTGAGGATGGCAAATTTATTTCCTCTCCTTTAAGGGCTCCACCTAAGCATAAGAAAATCTCCGCCAAGATTACAAAGATTCCAAAATCTTTTCATTGCTCTTCCTACTAATAACCCTTAAAAATCTTTCTCCTTCTTGAAACATTCTAGAATGATTAAAGGAGAGATCACCTTCCTGTATCCAGTTACAATCAACATATGAACTCTCAAAATTAACTGTATCTTTTTCTACTTACAAATGAATTCATCTACTCTTTTCATACCTAAAATACATTTAGCCGTCCCCTGTACCTAATGCACACATTTTAACTATTTGAATTTTTATTCAATGTTTTCATCCTGCCATATACTTTCAGTGTTGATGTACATCAGATTTGCCTTTGATTTTAAAATCCTTCAGGAAGATGGTTAGATAATCTGCACAGTTTCTACCTTGCATGAAATGATGGTAAATACATGCTTACTGCTTAGTATGATAAAAGTGATGAATCTGATCATTATGATTATTTTCCATTATACACCATTCTTAAGTGTATGAAGTTATTTCTGAAGGCTGCATGTATGAACTCTTTGAGGCCACTAGGGCAGTATAATAAATAATGATTCAAGTGTAATACGGTTCACTTAGGACTTGCAATTTAGCATTTGACTCATCATGAATACAGATGAACACTAGGTTAGGCCAAAGCAAAACTGTAGTTCCCTACATGGACCAAAAATTACAGACTGCCTCCTAAGTCAGTTTTCTGCAAAGGCACATCACTGAGAAAAAGGAGGTAGCCCAGACGAGATAACATAGACTGAGCTAAAACAAAGTAACTTTTTAAGAAACATCAAAAGAAAGATTCAAAAGGGTGATTTTCATGCATGAGAAACAATCAATTATGAAATAACCTTCCCCAATAAATATCACAAAAGATTCCAAATACAGCAATGCTATTCTGTCAACTTCCTCCAGAAGAGGAAGAGAAACTGTAGCCAAAGAAGGTAAATAATGAAATCATAATATAAAACAAACCAAAACCACTATGAGGTACCATTTCACGCCAGTCAGAATGGCTGTGATCCATAAGTCTACAAGCAATAA
>NW_011485462.1:16135-16552 GCF_000754665.1 Bison bison bison | reverse complement strand
CTGAAAAAAATATGAAACCTACATCTCACCATCAAATATAAGACAATACTTTGTGAACCAATTAAGAGGTATGATCCATGTTCAATACACAACCAACCTTAGACTTCAATCAGCATGTCTTTGAAAACAAATGGCAGACTCGTTAACATAAAAGCAAATTCTTCCTGTAACTTATTAAATGTAACAGAGCTCCTATCATCTGGATTGAATTCTTTTGAATGATATAAGTGGAGTTATCAGGCAAAAGAAATAGCAAGTTCCCATGGGCTATCTATTTTGCATATGGTAATGTAAACAGGGGCTCTGTATAAACCTAGAGGGGGGGGATGGGGAAGGGGATGGGAGGGAAGTTCAAAAGGGAAGGGATATATGTATACCTATGGCTGATTCATATTGAGGTTTGACAGAAAAAAATAA
>NW_011485462.1:14265-15487 GCF_000754665.1 Bison bison bison | reverse complement strand
TTTGCCATGTGTACTATATATGTCAGTTCTTTTCTGTTCTGTACTAACTACACTAACAAGAAAAAGTCTCTTAATTGTGAGGATGTCATATCCTTAAATACTAACAAATAATGATCTATACTTACACAGTGAGAGTTTTTCCTCCAATTTTCATTGTAGCCCCTACATACACATTACTGGCACGAGTTTAAATTTTTTCAGCTTTATTCTGGCCCATTGCCTCAACCCTCCCCAGGAGGCTTCCCTCATTTTCTATTAAAATATGAAGCTATTTACATGTCTGTAATGCCAATGGTATAAGAATTTAAGTATTATAAACACTATCCTATATGACTAAGCAGGTTTTATTTCAAGTTAGAACTTTAAAAAGTATTTAAACAATAAACTACCTTCTGGAATAAACAAAGTGAAGATTTTTTCCCCCTCTAACTAAAAGCTAAGCAGCATTCCAAAACCTGAATTATTTTTATAAGTTGATTTCACAAAGAAAGGTAATACCTATACATTTATACTACAAAAGGGTTTTAAAATTAATTTAGAAATTAGTTATAAATATTAATAATCAGAAAAAATTTCCACTAACTAAGCTTCTTTTCAAAACAATAAATTTTGGTGTTGAGAATTTGGATTTATCTTTAAAGAGATTAACAAGGCAAAGAAAATTATTTTACCAGGTCTTCACTCAAAAACCTTTTCTCTTTTTAGCCAAACAGAATTGTTCTGCATTTCTATGCTTTCTCATCACTTCACTCTTACTTGTGCAATTCCCTCCACCTGGAATATCCTTATTCCTAATCTACACCCATTCAAATCAATTACTCTTTAGGGCAATGCTCAAATATTATGTGGGCTTTTTTTTTTTTTTTACCTTTTTTTAAAATTTATTTTTGGAGGCTAATTACTTTATAATATTGTACTGGTTTTGCCATACATTGACATGAATCTGCCACGGTTGTACATGTGTTCCCCATCCTGAACCCCCCCACCACCTCCCTCCCCATCCCATCCCTCTGGGTCATCCCAGGGCACCAGCCCCGAGCATCCTGTCTCATGCATTTAACCTGGACTGGTGATCCATTTCACATATGATAATATACATGTTTCAATGCCATTCTCCCAAACCATCCCACTTTCGCCCTCTCCCACAGAGTCCAAAAGACTTCTATACAAACACATGAAAAAATGCTCAACATCACTCATTATCAGAGAAATGCAAATCAAA
>NW_011485462.1:13880-14165 GCF_000754665.1 Bison bison bison | reverse complement strand
AGTAAGCCAGAAAGAAAAACAACAATACAGTATACTAACACATATATATGGAATTTAGAAAGATGGTAAAAATAACCCTGTATGTGAGACAGCAAAAGAGACACAGATGTATGTTTTAAATCTTCTTTCAGTCATTAATAATCCTGGCATCCTTAATCTGTCACACTAAAATGGTTCAACCTAACTCTTAGGGCTGCTTTAAAGATCCATGAGATAACGTATGCCAAACTTACTAAATTATAAAGCACTATACAATTGTGAACTGTTGCAAGTGCTCTAAAAAAT
>NW_011485462.1:12585-13470 GCF_000754665.1 Bison bison bison | reverse complement strand
GAATTCTTGAGGCCAGAATACTAGAGTAGGTAACTTTTCCCTTCTCCAGGGGATCTTCCCAATCCAGGGATCGAACCCAGGTCTCCCACATTGCAGGCGGATTCTTTACCATATGAGCTGTCAGGAAATCCTTTAAGCTTTGTAAGGATATACCATAAAACTTACATTCATAATCTACAATTTACATACTGAAAATCAGGGTGCAAGTGCATATTATAAAGCTTTGTGTGCTGTGGTGCATGATAAATGGATAGAACAGGAAAAGTCTAGAGGAGAAACATTCAGTCTATGGTTGTATCAGATCAGATCAGATCAGATCAGTCGCTCAATCATGTCCGACTCTTTGCGACCCCATGAATCGCAGCACGTCAGGCCTCCCTATGGCTGAAAATTAGTTTCTACCATCAGTTCCTAAAAAGTCCTACATAATTATCTATATTTTTATATCATATATTTTCTTTGTATATGATTCATTATTTAAAAATTCATTAAAAATGTAAAGGCAGCATACAATATACTAAACTTCTTTAAAACTATTCAAAGTGTTATATGGTTAACAAATAAAATGCAATCAAAAGTACTGGAGTCTAGGAGACAGAATTCATAAATTCAAAATCTTGATTAATTTGTATCTTAATGAAGCAAATAACTTTAAACGTTTATAATTTCTTGTATTCTTTCAATTTTACATTAACATAAATGAGATATATTATTATTATTATTAACTTCTGACATTAAGCAATACAGTTTAGGTGCATGTGAATATGATTAAGGGTTAAATAGAGGGTAAATTTTCTGTAACACAATTATAGAATAAAAATAAGCTGCTGAGAAATTGTGACACGTTCTGGTTTGTGTTCATGTAAATGTGTTCTATTACAAAAA
>NW_011485462.1:12271-12485 GCF_000754665.1 Bison bison bison | reverse complement strand
GGAAATAGAACTGCCTTATGACCCAGCAATCCCACTGCTGGGCATACACACCGAAGAAACCAGAATTGAAAGAGACACATGTACCCCAATGTTCATTGCAGTATTGTTTATAATAGCCAGGAGATGGAAGCAATCTAGATGTCCATCAGCTGATGAATGGATACGAAAGCTGTGGTACATATACACAATGGAATATTACCCAGCCATTTAAAAA
>NW_011485462.1:8015-12064 GCF_000754665.1 Bison bison bison | reverse complement strand
CCTCTAGTGGATCTTCCCCACCCAGGAATCGAACCGAGGTCTCCAGCATTGCAGGCAGATTTTTTACCAACTGAGCTATGAGGGAAGCCAAAGGAAGCCCCCTCTAAAGACAGTAATTTATAATTCTGTAAGGAAAAGAAAGTGTGCATGTCTGTGTCTGTCACAAAAATTTATTATTTATGCATCACGAGACAATAAAGTAATCACTGATGCTTATTTCTGGTCAAAAGAAAAATATATTATTCAGAGACCTAGAACATAATAAAAGTAATAAAAGACACACAGAAAGTGCAATTGCTTATTTAACTGGCATATGGCCCTGGCACCATGTGTTTATTTGCATGGCTTACTATCACTGAGGTAACTGTGACTGACCAGTTCTTGCTGTTTAGTCACCAAGTCGTGTCTGACTCTTTGCGACCCCAAGGACTGTAGCCCACCAGGCCCCTTTGTCCATGGCATTTTCCAGGCAAGAATACTGGAGTGGGTTGCCATTTCCTTCTCAAGCGGATCTTCCTGACCCAGAGATAGGACCTGTGTTTCACGCACTGGCAGGCAGATTCTTTACTGCTAAACCACGGGGGCAAGCCCCCATGACTGACTAGCTACTCTGCATTATTCCCTGTTTTTGTTCTTTATCAGGAACTGAAGCCAATTGGAAAACTACAACTAGGAATGTTCACTGCAGGTGAGATTGACATTTATTGAGCACTGATACATGTCAGGTATCAATCTTCACACAATGACCCTTTGGGTAATATTATTTTCATTTTGCAGCTGAGCTTACAGAATGTGAGAATTCTGCACCAGTTCACAATAGCCAGAAAAAATAGTACATGGGTTTGAATCAACGTTTCTCTGATGTCAAAATCTATACCCTTTCTATTAGACAATGCTAACTCCTTGAAGCTGTATCAAGGAGTATACACCTGTATGATCTTATGGCTGCTTTGCTTCAATCCAAGAATCAGGAGCTCACTTACAAAAGCAATTAGTTAGTGGTGTTATTGTTCGAAAAAATTTTCTGAGACTCCCCAGCAGCTACACTTTCTTGAAATTCCCACTTAACATTGCACAAGCTAAACATAAGAAAGTTGCCTTTTAAATAATTAAGTATATTTAATAGAGTTCTGCATTCCCACCTTCCTAATGAACAGATATTTCTGCATCTTTTTCTGCTATTATAAAGAAATTGAATTTGAAGGGACCCAAGTCTCTGTTAAGTAATAGAAAGCTCATTTATAGTTAATGAGTATACACAAACACACACTTTTTTTTCACACACACCTTTATATTTAAAAGTATCACATGTAAACAGCAACACAAAACACTACACACACACACACACACACACACACACACATATATATATATATATATTCAAATTAAGGCAATGAAGATACTAAAACCAGAGGATAAGTGACTGGAATCCACTTATTGCAAGTCAATATTCTGGGCTGTACTCCTCCCACCCTACCTAAGTCAATCTCTTTAGAACTTAAACTGACAATTTACTTCATCAAATAAGTACAAAGTCACATTTATCTCATATCTCTGTGGAATCTCATTTCAGGGACAAAAAAAAAGAGGTTTCTGTATATATAATCTTGTTAAATTCCTAAATCTATGTCCTTCAGTCTCCCACATTTTGCTTGACTTTTATGTTTCCCAGTTATGACTCTCATTTTGGCCCACCAGCTTCTCAATAAGGACTAACAAACATTGTTTGACTGCAAATCAGGAATATAAACAGGAAGAGATTGAGAATCTTTAAAACAGGAATAAAATTAATGAGCCCATTTTCTTTCTTCCCCTCAGAAACTTGGTTGTTTATAGATAGGTAGGTAGTAATATCTTCTTATACATAGAAAATATTTTGGTAGAGTTTCTCAATGTATTAGATGGATAACTCTCTCAGATATCCTCTAACTATTTCTTTCTGGTTAAAGAAAATATTCTAATTTCTCTCTTGCTAGAAATTCTGGATTTGAGCCAAGGCACAGTGGGAGCCATACATTTTCTGCATATGAAATTTTGTGTTGAGTACAAATCACTAGTAACATTTTATACTTTGTAAATGTGAAGGAAATCAACATTTTGTCTTTTATAAACTTGAGGGAAATCTTAAAAGTATTCTCATATGATGCAGAAAGTTGAAAGTCAGTACCAAAAATGGAGGGGAAAAGAGAGAGTGAATAAGGAAGAACTTTAAGATAAAACTGTACCAATCCAAACTCAGAAACAAGATAACGTCCTGGACTAAAATTAAAAATTCATGATATCTTCTTGTCTAAAATTAAGATATTACTATTATGAAAGCAAGTAGTCAGTTCCAACTAGGAACAGCTGTTATTTTCCAATTAAAATTCACAAGACCAAAATATTAAGTTATTAGTCAACAATGTTTAATTTAGGCAATCAGAACAATATTTTTTAGCAAAGTATTGTTTTTAAAAAGGAAGCTGTCATGATTTTTTGGCAAAATAATTTAATATGAAAAAACAATTTATTGTGTGTTGTTACTATGTAAACAACTTTATCCCATATTGTGAAACAGCTACTTAACAGGAACCCAAGTTTAAAAGATTGTTCCTTAGTACAAACTGAACATCATTGACAGCTTCCTAAATATTTCACTCAGTAAAGTATTGCTGTTTTATACAGTGGAAAGATTATATTTTGCTATCAAAGAAGCAAGTTAATAAAGTGGTAATAACAAAGTGATGTATCTGTCAAAGTTTATAGATATGGTTGTCAAGCTATAGATTATCACCTTACAGCATTGACACTGTTCATATATCATAGCTCCGCAGTACACTCTGTCAGCATTGTTTATTTTCAGTCAGGGGTTAAATAATGACCATGTATTAAGAATGCTTTGGGGAACTGCTTTGTCTTGCATTCACCTGTTTACTTCAAAGCAAGTTTTCAGTTGCTTTTGTTTAGTTTTTTGTTTGGACAGAGGCATTTATCAATTTGAAAGAAACTTTAGGTCAACTATATGAAAAATATGTTTACTCTTTTTCCATATTTACAAATTACTCTTTGCATATCAAAATGAAGTGCTACTCTGCCCAGTTATTGCTCCAAATGCTTCAGTTATCGTCACTTAATTATGAATAGTTTTTTGTTGTTGTTGTTGTTTGTTTTAAACACTTGCCTCACACACCATATCTATGTAACCTAAGAAGGATGATAGGATACGTGATAGTCTATAAAAATAACTAAAAAGTATCTGGACTTGGCTTCCCTGGTGGCTCAGAAAGTAAAGAATCTGCCTGCAATACTGGAGACCTTGGTTGGGAAGATCCCCTGGAGGAGGGAATGGCAAACCACTTCAGTATTCTTGCCTGGAGAATTCCCACGGAGAGAGGAGCCTGGTGGGCTACAGTCCATGGTGTCACAAAGAGTTGGACATGACTGAGTGACTAAGCACAGCAGAGTACACATTTGGCCTTGTATGAGTAACTTGACAAGCCATCAGAAAAGAAGAGTGATGGTTAGTTCTTGCTATTAAATAGATAATTAGCCAAATATTCTTCTCATTTTACTAACCTCAAAAACTAAACCTATCCCTCGGATTATTCTGGATGGAAAAAAGAAGGTAGGCTCTTGAAGGACCTGGAATAAAGCCTCAGGATACATCTTTTTAATTCAATGTCACCTTCTGCCCTAGTTTAACCAGTTTTTAGTAAATTTGTATTTACTTGATGATGCATTTACTTTTATTTATTAAACATCTATTAATGTGCACATTTTTGGATCTAGGTTATCAAAACAGGTTTCTTGACACCTCTTTTCCAGAGGTTTATAGTGAAGTTAGGGAAACAAAACATCTATGGCACATGTGACTAAAAGCAATTCAAGTGTTGTCTTGGGTCCAGATCCTAACAGAAATAGCTAGGAAGCACAAATCCTCCCAGATATTTTCTTTCTACTTCAATTCGGCTGCTAAGTCACTTCAGTCGTGTCTGACTCTGTGCAACCCCATAGACAGCAGCTCACCAGGCTCCCCCATCCCTGGGATTCTCCAGGCAAGAACACTGGAG
>NW_011485462.1:7348-7915 GCF_000754665.1 Bison bison bison | reverse complement strand
ACTTCCCTCGTGGCCCAGTGGTTGAAAAACTACTTTACAATGCAGAGGATTCCTGATTGGAGAAGTAAGAGCCTTCATGCTGCAGAGTAACTAAGCCTGTGTATTGCATTTACTGAGCCCAAGTTTCAGAGCCCAAGTGCCACAACTGGAGAGCCTGCATGCTGCAATTAATGAGCACACATGCCACAACTAGAGAGTCCATATGTTGCAATGAAAGATCCCACATGCTGCGACTAAGACTTTACACAGCCGAATAAATAAAAAATATTAAAAAATGAAAAAATAATGTCACATTTAAAAAAGAACAGTACTTTTAGAGAAGCAGTCATGTTATCTACTTAATATGTGTTTGAGTTTCTTTTACTAACTTAAAAGTAGGGAGAGGAATCTTCTCATGTGTTCCTATAGCACTTGAATCATAAACCACTAGCATACAATTTAACATGCTTATATAAAAAAAGTTTCCCACAACTTCTCTTTATCTTCCAACTATCTGAACCCAACATTCACAATATGTTGAGCTACTTGACAATAGAGAACAAGTTATATTCATCTTTGTATACTTTC
>NW_011485462.1:5619-6620 GCF_000754665.1 Bison bison bison | reverse complement strand
CTCTTGCACTGGTGGGAATGTAAATTGGTGCTGCCACTATGGAAAATATTATGGAAGTTTCTTAAATAGAGTTGCCATATGATCCAGTAATCCCACTCCTGTGCATATATCTGGAAAAACTCTGATTTGAAAAGATATATGTACCACCAATGTTCACAGCAGCACTATTTACAATAGCCAGGACATAGAAGCGACCTGAATGTCTATCAACAGATGAACAGACAAAGAAGATGTGGTAGATATATACAATAGATTATTAACCATAAAAATAATGAAATAATGTCATTTGCAGCAACATGGATGAACTATGAAATAATTATACTAAGTGAAGTAAGTCAGAAAAAGAAAGACAAATATGATGTGATCACTTATATGTTGAATCTAAAATATGAAACAAATAAGTTTATTTACAAAACAAAAGCATACTCAAATAGAAAACAAATTTATGGTTACAAAAAAATGGGAAAGGGTGTTGGGGAGGTATAAATTGCAGGTTTGGGGCTAGCAGATACAAGCTACTGTATATAAAATAAACAACAAGATCCTACTGTATAGCACAAGAAACTGTATTTAATGTCCTGTAATAAGCCATAATGGAAAATATGAAATAGTGTATATATTTATGTATATGTAAGTGAATCACATTTCTGTACACCAGAAATTAATACAACATTGTAAATCAAGTATACTTCATTTAAAAAAAAAATTAACTTGTCTCCCTTCCTTTCTCTGCATTTTTGAGTACAGTGTACCTTCACTTAGAAGCTCTTCCCCAACCATTAACAACTGAATACAATTCAACATTCAGACAAAGTTCAATTCCATTCCCTCATCCATGGAGTCACAAAGTACTGTAGGCCACTGTGATCTCTCTCTCCTCAAAACTTTTGTCTGTACTAATCATGTCAAGTTTGTAATCACAGACAATGAATTGAAATATAAAGAGAAAGACAACTTTTGTAGGTGGAGTACCGAGAGACAGATACTTTACATGCATCATA
>NW_011485462.1:4828-5519 GCF_000754665.1 Bison bison bison | reverse complement strand
GTCAAAGATGTATGATTTTCAATTGCTCAGAAAATTTTTCTGAAAAACTGTTTAAATCTGCTGCAAATTCTTTATCCATCCTTGATATTGAATATTATACCTATCCTTTTCATATGTAATACTCATGCTCTTAAACCTTTGGGCTTCAAGGATCTAGAAAAAAAATCTGTCAACTTACTTATGAAAATTTGCCTCCCCAAAACTGTAGCAATGTTTTTGTAGGTCAGTTTCCCAAGGCAATAGAAATAAAAGCAAAACTAAACAAATGGAACCTAATCAAACTTGTAAGTTTTTATAGCAAAGGAAACCATAAGCAAAACAAAATGAAAAGACAACCTACAGACTGGGAGAAAATATTTGCAAATGATGCAACCAACAAGGGCTTAATTTCCAAAATAAATAAACAGCTCTACAACTCAACAACAAACAAAACAAATAATCCAGTCAAAAAACAGGCAGAAGACCTAAGTAAACATTACTCAAAAGAAGACATACAGATGACCAAAAAACACATGAAACATGAAACACATCACTAATTATTAGAGAAATACAAATCAAAACTATAATGAGGTATCACCTCAAACAGGTCAGAATGGCCATCATCAAAATGTCTACAAATAAATGCTGGAGAAAGTGTGGAGAAGAGAGAACCCTCTTGCACTGGTGGGAATGTAAATTGGTGCTGCCACTA
>NW_011485462.1:4295-4728 GCF_000754665.1 Bison bison bison | reverse complement strand
TATAAAGAGAAAGACAACTTTTGTAGGTGGAGTACCGAGAGACAGATACTTTACATGCATCATATATTCCCACAACAAAGCAGTTTCATAGAGAATATTATTATCCTTTCTATAAATAAGAAAATTGAGGCTCAACAAGATTATGTAACTGGAAAAAAGGGGATAAAAAACGGCAGAGTTGGGGATATAAATTCAGGTCGGTCATGCTCATTAAATTTTGCTATATTGTCTTCCTAATTAGATTTCCAAAGTTCCAAGCTTTGTTTCCTGAACCTAGCACAATATTCCGTTCAGTTCAGTTCAGTCGCTCAGTCGTGTCCGACTCTTTGCGACCCCATGAATCGCAGCACGCCAGGCCTCCCTGTCCATCACCAACTCCCGGAGTTCACTCAGACTCATGTCCATCGAGTCAGTGATGCCATCCAGCCATCTC
>NW_011485462.1:747-1183 GCF_000754665.1 Bison bison bison | reverse complement strand
AAGTTGCTTAAATAAACAGTTCAATAATGGAATGTTTTCTGGTCTATAATGTGTTTATACATTTATGAAATTACATTTATTTGTAGCCCTTGTCTCTTACCTATTCTGAGGAAGTCAACCAAAAATTTAGATAGATATTTAGATAGATATTTATGGAATACTGCCTCATTACCTTACCTCTTTCAGTTACCTTTGAATCAGCTAAATGTCACTCACTGCCTGTTGATGCAAGTTCATGTATGGTGCAATGAATAATGATATTTTTCCATGCAATGATCCCTACTTATGCAACATCCAGTTGCAGTTGCAATCAAAAAATGGGCCAAAGGACTAAATAGACATTTCTCCAAAGAAGACATACAGATGGCTAACAAACACATGAAAAGATGCTCAACGTCACTCATTATCAGAGAAATGCAAATCAAAACCACTATGG
>NW_011485462.1:0-647 GCF_000754665.1 Bison bison bison | reverse complement strand
ATTCTATTCCCTTGTCTCCTCTTTCATCTAATCTCTTACCACTGGTCCCATCTTTCACTCCACTCCAGCCACACTGCACTTCTTGTTCTTTGGAGAACTCAGTCAAAGCTCCTGCCTGAGGGCTTTTGTGCTTACTATTCCTTGTGCCCAGAGGATTCTTCCCCCAGATACCCACATGGCTGGTTTCATCACATCCTCAGATCTTTCCTCAAAAATCAACTGAGAAAGCATTTCCCTGGTCACCTTATCCAAAATTTCAATTCTTCTCTTTCTCAAATTTCAAATCCCCCTTTTCATCTTTTTTCTCTTTAGCATTTATTACTGCAAAATAATATAATATACATTTTACTAGTTTATCTTATTTGTTGTCTGTCTCCACCCACTAAAATATAAGTTTCTTGTATGCAGGGTTTTTCTTTTTCTACTTTGTTCATAATTGTATGTCAGCTACCTAAAACAGTACCTGACACATATAGGTTCTCAATAAATGTTTTTTAATAAACTGAAAAAAGTAATAAATATGAATGATACACAATAAAGACTATAAGAAGACTTTAGAGAAGGAGGAGTATATATATATATTTTTTTTTTGTTCCCTTCCCTTCAAGAAGGGTACATGGAGGAAGTGACTTAAGAGTAATTACAAT
>NW_011485461.1:20653-22159 GCF_000754665.1 Bison bison bison | reverse complement strand
TGCTGTCCTTTCCCACAGGCACCTTTTTGATGCCGAAGTCTCCTGTCTGTGCAGTAGGTCTGGCAATTTCAGGCCATGGGGTGCATCTGTAGAGGAGAGACTTGAGGAAAACAAGGAATGGGAAAATGACCTGTTTTTCTGAAGGTGTGTGGGGAATGAAGGGTTGAGGGTGGGCAGCAACCATTGACTGGACATCTAAATCAGGGTGGGGTGAGTGCGACCAGCGCAGGTCAGGCATCCAGGAATACTTTCTAAAATTCTTCTATCTACCTGGTTTCTACACACCTCCCTTGCCTTCCTCTCTCTCCTCTATCCAGAATTGGAGGTGGAAAAGCTGGACTGGGAGATAAAGGTACGAGAGAAGTCATAAATATAAATACCACTACACAACCTAGAATATGTGGGTGCTCTTCCCCCAGTTTGTTGTGCAGCACAAAGGAGGTGAACAACAAGTGGTGTATCTTCAGAATTGAAGAAGAGAGTAAGAGGAGGAGTGTGATATGATGTTGAGTGGTTATCCAGAAACCTGATCCAGATGGCCTAAGTTAAAAGGAAATATTCTACCTAATGGGACTCTTAAATGTTAAAAGGCAGGTAACTTGGGAACTCCTATGTTTGTGGTGTTTGTCTGTCCCCCAAGTACTCAGTTGCTGCTATTATTTCTTGACTGCCTTACCTTTTCATTTGTTTTTCCATAGACCTGCTTTAAGTCTGGTCACTTCTGCAAGGAAGGAAAGGCGGAGGAGTCCGGTTCAAATCTCTGGAGGTTTGTGCAAAGAGGGGCAATACAGGAGACAGCTACAGAGTAATATGGCAGATATCTTTGATCTAAGTGGTTGCAGGGCCTTCTCTACCTCACCTACTCCATGTCAAATTTGCACACTGCCACAGAAACCCTCGCGTTTCCTACAGGGTAAGGAAATGGCAACCCACTCCGGTATTCTTGCCTGGAGAATCCCAGGGACGGGGGAGCCTGGTGGGCTGCCATCTATGGGGTCACACAGAGTCGGACACGACTGAAGCGACTTAGCAGCAGCAGCAGCATACCAGGAATATTGGAGTAGGTGTGGACTGGGCTGTGAATGGGAGGGAAAGACTTGAGAGTAGAGACCAGGAGACAGAAAATATTAGGCACATTAGACCTTTAAAAGAGTAAGATGTTTGTATCAGGGTCAGGGTTCTTGCTTGTCTTTCTAGCAGTCAGGCTCCAGTCTCTCTTATATGTTTACTTGTTCTCAGGATAGCCTACAGGCTGCTGTAGAGTTTGACACCACTGGAATCAAGGAAAGGAGCAAGAAATTGTGCTACATCAGTGCAGGTTGGTATGGGAGTGGGTACAACTTTTGGGTGGGGTAGAGGAGACCAACACAAGTCCAGCAGTGACTAGGGTCTGGCCTTGGGGCTCCTCAGCCTCTCTCATTGCCAAGGTACTTTTCCACCAACTTCATACCTATTTTATAATAGGCAAAGTAATATGGCAGCTCTGGGGATAAAAACTGTAAACAA
>NW_011485461.1:15454-18215 GCF_000754665.1 Bison bison bison | reverse complement strand
AGAGATTAACAGTGAGTCTGGTTTCTGGTCAGGAGAAAGTCCCTGTATGTTTCCTGCCAATGAAGGCAGCTGGAAGTCTAGGCTAGAGGATGAACAAGACATTGTTAATTCATGGTTCTGGTCCATAAAATATACAGGGCCAGAGACCATTGTAGGTCCCTCGTTATGGGCTGTGGAAGAAAGCAGTACAGATGATAGGGCTGAAGAAGAAGCCAAGCCACCTACCAAAGAGGAGACCATGATCACATCCTGGTTCTGGAAAGGGAATAAAGCCATTATAGAGGCTGCAGACAAAGAAGAATCCAGGCTGGATATTGAAGAGGAAGACATTATTGGCTCTTGGTTCTGGGCTAGGGAGGAAGACAGGCTTAAAACAGAAGTGGAGGCTAGAGAAGAGGACAGGCTGGCAGCTGAAGAAGAACTTTTTGTTGGGTCTTGGTTCTGGGCCAGGGAAGAGGCTATTAGGAACGAGGCTAACATTTGTAGCAAATACAGTCCAAAAGCTGGAGAGGAGGAAGTCATTGTTGAGTCCTGGTTCTGGGCTGAAGAAGAGACCAGTCTGGAGGCAGGGGCTAGTTTTGAGTCTAAGCATGGAGCTGAAAAGGAGGAAATCATTGTTGGGTCCTGGTTCTGGGCTGAAGAAGAGAGTATAGACATTAGACCTCAGGCAGTAGAAGAGACCACATCAAGGTCTGGAGAGGAAACCATTTTTGAATCCTGGTTCTGGGATGCAAAAGAGTCAATGTAGAAGCCAAAACATGCTGTGCATCTAAGCCAGAGGATGATAAAGAGATTATTGTTGAGTCATGGTTCTTGTCTGGAGAGAAGGACATTAGTGAGACTGAAACTGGGGCCACCTCTGAGTCTAGGCCAGAAAATGAGGAAGGGACAGTTGTTGGGTCCTGGTTTATGGCTAAAAATGAGGACAATAACAGGACTAGTGTTGGAACCAACTATGAGTCCAGGACAATAGCTGAGGAGGATGAGGCCATTGTGGGGTCCTGGTTTTGGGCAGGAGATGAGACCCATTTTGAATCAGATCCTAGCCCTGTGTACAGGGCCATTTGCAGATCCAGATGTTCAGTTGAGCAGGAGCCTGATGCTTCACACAGGCCCCAGAGCTGGGAGGAGGTTACTGTTTAGTTCAAGCCTGGTCCATGGGGTATGGTTGGCTTCCCATCCCCAAGCCCCTTTAGATTTTCAAAAGAAGCAGCATTTCTATTCTCTGAAATGTTTGGAGGAAAGCCAAAGCACATGGAACTGAGCCTAGAAGGGGAAGACCAGGAATCTTTGCTTCAGGCTAATCAACCTGACCCCGAGTTCCCATTTCAGTATGATCCATTCTGCTGGTCAGTCGTGCAAATTCGGGAGCATCTTAGGACCAAGGAGAGTGCAGAGCCTGAGAGTTGGTCCTGCAGCTGCATACAGTGTGAGCTTAAAATTGGTCCTGAAGAGTTTGAAGAAGAACTCCTATTAATGGACAAAATTCGAGATCCTTTTATTCATGAAATATCTAAAATTGCAATGGGTATGAGAACTACTTTTCAATATACTCATGATTTCATTCACAATTCAGGTGTTGTCTCACTTATTGAAACCTTGCTCAATTATCCCTCCTCCCGAGTTTGGACAAGGTTTTTAGAGAATATGATTCACATGGCTCCACCTTACCCAAATCTGAACATAATTCAGACATATGTATGTCAAGTATGTGAGGAAACTCTTGCTTATAGCTTGGATTCCCCTGAGCAGTTATCTGGAATAAAGATGGTTAGACACCTCACTAGAGCCACTGACTATCACACACTGGTTGCCAGGTATATATCTGGATTTCTTTTGTTATTAGCCACAGGCAATACTGAAACAAGGTTTCATGTTTTGAAAATACTGTTGAATTTGTCTGAAAATTCTGTCATGACAAAAGAACTACTCAATGCTAAAGCAGTGTCAGAATTTATGGGCCTTTTTAGCAGGAAAGAGACAAATGATAATATTCAAGTTGTTCTAGCAATGCTTGAGAATATTGGTAATGATATAAAAAAAGAGGCGTTGTTCACTGATGATGATTTCAGTCTTGAGCCACTTACTTCTGCATTCCATGAAGTTGAAAAATTTGCTAAGGAACTGCAAGGCAAAGTAGATCATAAAAAGGACCCCGAGGCAGACTAAAAAAATGAGTATGATTAGTTACTTGGCTCTGATTATCCTTATGTTCCTGAGTTATGATCCTTGAATAATGTTTTCAAAGTTGGTTCTATGTTGTAATGTACATCCTTAATGCTGATACTAATTTTGCCCAACTTTGTATGAGCTGGGTCTATCTTCTGATGCCGAACAAGTATTAAAACTGAAAGCACATTTGTTGATATTTGTTTTTGTCCAGATTGTGAATTTAGTATTTAAACTTACAGTGAATTGAGCCATCGTAAGTAAGCTACCCTTTTGATTGTTCTGGTGTTACTGATGTTGATTTGAGTCATGTCCTGTTTTCAATAAAGTTCTGTGTTTAAGTAGGCAGAAATCACCCTTCTCCTTGAACTTAAAATATAGATGCCAAGATAACACATGACAACATAGAGATAATTAACGTATGAATAATAATGCTCCTTGAAAAAGCTTATTCTTATATCTGTAAATGCAAATATTACCATGGGTTGATACTCAGGGTATGATTTAGAAAAAAAGCACCCAATTGATTTGGGCTCTGAAATGTAGGGAAGAGGTTGGATGTTGTGAAGAAAAGCTCGCAGTTGGAAAAGTG
>NW_011485461.1:14420-15015 GCF_000754665.1 Bison bison bison | reverse complement strand
TTCCTGAAAGTGGCCCCTGGTGCCAGAAATGTTGGAGACCACTGGCCCACAAGTTAAAAGGAAAAGACCAGAAAGCACACAAATTTAACTGTCAGGAAGACCATTTCTTCACGGAGAATGTTAAGATAATAGCATACAGCTACTAAGAGTGATGATATACAGGTTTTTTAATTGGCTAAGAAAAGCTCATGCCTTCTATATTTGATGAAATAGAAAAGACAGGTAAAATATATGGAAGGATGATACTCCCTAAATGTGTGAAATGGACTGAATTTATGAAATGTATATTATTTGATTATGGAAAATCTTATAACCATTTAAAACATGTCAAAAGAGTAAAGAAGTGTGAGAGACTACAATTTAGGACTGGGTTGCCAAATAAAAATGCATAATTATTTTAAAAGGAGTAAATTGTAAACTTTCTAAAGTTTCTGACTTTATGGTACACATTTTTTTTTTTTTTTCGGATTCACAAAGGTAATAATTATCTTCAGACAGGATTAAAAGTCAGGGATTATGTTGATTTGGGGTAGGAGGGAGTCCAGGCTAAAGGAAAATATACAAATTTTTATTCACCTTGGTTTGTCTCAGGATG
>NW_011485461.1:11974-14320 GCF_000754665.1 Bison bison bison | reverse complement strand
GAGAGTGAGTGTTTGTTTTGCCTATCAGTATTTTCAAGATAGATCTTGCACGTGTTTTAATACATCACCCGAGTCTCATGAGTTCAGTCGCACAGTCGTGTCCGACTCTTGGCGAGCCCATGGACTGCAGCACGCCAGGCTTCCCCTGTCCATCACCAACTCCCGGAGTCTACTCAAAAGAGTTTTATACAGAATATTAAAAGTCAGTTGGTCTCTGAACTCCTCATGGAGTGTTCCTCGCCAGCCCTATGTTCCTACAGAGCAAAGCCCAGGCCTAGGACTGGAAGCGTTGGCTCCAATCCAGCCTTCCTTTCAGTTCTCTTATCTTCACCACCACCTGGAGCTTCAGGTTGTTCTAGCAAGCAGCTCAGCCCCAGAGGCAGAAGACTGTACCTTGCTTGCTACTGCAGGGCAGCGGCAGACATGCCGAATGTGCAGTCACATGAGGCTGAGGGTGGATTCCATGACGGCGCTCTCACTTGGACCAGCGTAGAGGTGTGTAAGCACTGAAAAGGGTCGGAAAAGACTTGCACCTGACGCTTGACAGACGGCTGTAAGAGGAGTGGTAGGATGTAACGGTGGGTGGGTGGGTAGGTGTCTCATCATGCTGCACTAGCCAGAAAACGAATTCCTCAGGTGCCCAGGATTACGGTAATTGTTGGCAGAGGACACAATCCCTCAGCCAATCGCGAGCGTCAGCCAGGGCCTGATTTTTGTCCAGGAGCTCAAGAGGCCGGAAGTCATCCTGAGGGAGGCGTATGTGGAGAGAAGCAGCGGCCGCTGTTGGAGGAGGTGGGTTCGAGGCCAGCCGGGAAATAGCATCCATGGGAGGTGGTAGTAGAGACTAGATCCTCGTGGAGGAAGCGCCTGGGACCTTCGTGCTCCCTCCTGCTTTCTGAATGCCCCTCACCCCACCCAGCGTGGCGCGACTGTTTCTCTGTTTGGGTAGGGGAGGTGGACACGAGGAAGCAGTTGGCTTCAGGGGTGCCTAGAAAGAGGACACGGTGAAGTGACAATATGTGAACACCCAATTTGTGTACACCCATAGTGCTGGCTCTAGAGAGGCAGGGATGGGATCAGATGGGATCTTTGAGGTACTATACCCTTCCCTTCCTCCCATCCAGTTGGCACTCTCTCTTCTGTCAGACAGTGGGGATGACTGGACTGAATATTGCAGGCAAGTTAGTGGTGGGAGTGGGTATGAGGTTGATCAGAGAGTAACGGAGGTGACTTTTGCTCTAAGGTTCCAGGTGCCTGGAAATGCAAGAGAGGCATGAACCTCAACCTGGGCAGCTCTAGTATAGTGGAGAGAGGACACACTCATGAAGAGGGAACCTAGATGCTTTGGGCCCTTCACATAGTGGTTCTCATTGGGATATCTGCAAGCTTTTCAACCCTCAAGAGGATCCCTGGATCTCAACCCAGGCAGCAGCATCCTAGGGATCTGCCCTGGAAATGAGATTCTGAACCCTCAACCGTTCCCATCCAGAGACACAAGGGTCATTGTTCTACCTGCTCCATCTGAGGCTCCCTCCCTTTTCCAGTCTTGGGCCTAGAGGAGGGTCTTTCTGGGAACCACCTACAGGAACTGCTTTATTAATTTTCTCACAGGTTCCCTTCCACTGACTCTTTGCTCTTTTCCTTGTTTTTGTTTTCTGGCCAATGACTCTTGGTGGTTTGCATCTATCCTTAGTGGTACTCCCTTATTTGTGCTAATCCATTTTGATCAGAGCTCAGCTTTATGAGGTATTTCCAGGATACCAAAGTTTTTTTAGGAGAGTATAGTTAGAAAAAAATTTGACTAATCCCATTAACTTCTTTATCTGCACATTTTACAGATTTGAAGCCAATTAGTACATAGCATGGAGAAGGCAATGGCACCCCACTCCAGTACTCTTACCTGGAAAATCCATGGATGGAGGAGCCTCGTAGGCTGCAGTCCATGGGGTTGCTAAGAGTCGGACAGGACTGAGCGACTTCACTTTCACTTTTTACTTTCGTGCATTGGAGAAGGAAATGGCAACCCACTCCAGTGTTCTTGCCTGGAGAATCCCAGGGACGGAGAAGCCTGGTGGGCTGCCATCTATGGGGTCGCACAGAGTCAGACACAACTGAAGCGACTTAGCAGCAGCAGCAGCAGTATGTAGCAATCTTTTTTTTTTTTCATTTTTTGCAGCTGCATAATCCTCCATTGTGTCACTGCTATGTGTTAATCACTCAGTCATGTCCAACTTTTTGTGATCCTGTGAAGTGTAGCCTGCCAGGTTCCATGGAATTCTCCAGGCCAAAATACTGGAGTGGGTTGCCATTCCCTTCTCTAATCACTGCTATAATTTGTTCAGTTAC
>NW_011485461.1:8870-10621 GCF_000754665.1 Bison bison bison | reverse complement strand
TAGGTCTAGTTAGTTCATAATCTTGTTTAAGTCTTCTATTATATATCTTTACTTATTTTTTCTGTATTTGTGCTAAAATCTGACTGCAGTTATGGTTATGCCTCTCTCCTTGACATTCTATCACAGTATTTTTGTTGTTACTGTTTTTTAATATACTACTAGATTCAACTTGCCAGTTTTTTTCATTTTTTTATTAATGATACTGACCTATGATTTTATATTTTAATGCTGTAGTTTTATTATAGTTTCAAGGTTATATTTGCTTCATTAAATGAGTTAGGATAGCTTTTGTTCTTTTTCTGGTCTCAGGAAGAGTTTGTATAACATAAAGAATATCTGTACCTTGAATATACCTTAGAACATCTTTAAAACCTTTTTAACTAATGCCTTTTAGGGTAGAGCATACATTATATAGCATTTTATAGATCACACAAAATAGGCTTTCACAGACATCTTCACCATAGCTTATTCACACAGTTCCTTGTACCTGGAGAGGTCAACTTTCTCATTCACTTGTCCTTTCTCACTCATCATCTCCAGCCCCCTGTAATCTCTGTCAGAGGCCTATCCATTCTTCAAATATTTTCTAGAAGGCCATCTATCCCCCTCATAGTGACACTGCTGATCCCTTTCACCAGTTCCATGAACTCTCACCTTCAGGTGTCTAGTGCTTATCCATTTGGTCATGCCTACTCAAGAATCAAGCAAGGACTTCTTCCTTTAGGATGGGGCTGTGGGCTGGGTAATCTGTCTTAGAAACGTATAGTGAACTTAGTAGATACATATGTCTATAAGCCTATCAGCAAAATTTTTAAGCCTTTTACTAATGGAATTGGGGAACATGGTATTGCCTTGTTATTTTGGTATTATTAATGAGGTTAAACCTACTTTCAGATGTTTCAGAGGTTAAACCTAGCCAGTTGGGTTTTCTTTTTGTAAGCAGAGTATTTGTAAGCTTTTATCATTTGCCTTTTAGAGGTTCTTGATTTAGAGGTTCTTAGAAGTTCAATAACTTCTTATTGATTTCTACATACACACAAGCCTGTGAATAGTTCAGGGAATTTTGAAAGAAAAATAATATGGAAGTTGGAAAGTGTTTTTCCCACAAAGAATTTTAAAATTTTTGTCAAATCTCTTGATAGAGTAGAACTACTTGGGAAAAGTTAAATGGAATACAGATAGAGAGCCCATATGTTTCCACATATATGTGGGTATTTATATTAGGGTGGCAGTTAAAATTCATGGAGAAAAGTGAAAGATTCAGTGTGCCCAGGATCCTCAGCATGTTCAGTGATTCACTAGCAGGATTCACAAGGCTCAGTATACAGTTGTACTCACAGCTATGATTTATTAAAAAAGAATGCAAAACCAAATCAGTGAAAGGAAAAAAGTGCATGGAGCAAAGTTCAAAATAAACTCCTGAAAACTTCCAATATTTCTCTGCCAGTGGAGTCCCACAGGATACACTTAATTCCTTCAATAATTTATGACAACATGTGTGAAATATTATTTATCAAGGAAGCTTATTAGATACTCAGCGCCCAAGGTTTGAGGGAGGTACCTTTTGCTTAGCATGCACCAAAATTCGAGACTCCCAGAAGGAAAAAAGGTGTTAATATTTAGCATAAACTGTATTGTTCACACAGAGAGTTTAGGCACAGTGAGCCAATCATAATCTGTTTTGGGAATAGTGGACACCTTCTTTAAAAACAAGTTAACAGAATCCAACCAAAGGCCAGCCTTGCAAGTAA
>NW_011485461.1:8234-8770 GCF_000754665.1 Bison bison bison | reverse complement strand
ACCTAGAATGAATTTTGGCTTGTGATATGTAGAGGGAAATGCAGATGGATTCTTTCCCCATAATACCAGTATGTTTTATTAAGTAATATGCCCCTACTCCAACAATTTCCCATGTCTCTTTCATAGTATATGGTTATCTTCAAATATGTTTCTGAGGTAAATTCTCTTTGCTGTTAGAAGCATACAGGCTTACTTATTGCAGTTTATAATAAATATCGTGGGTTATTTGAAATGTAATATCTATAGTTCATACCTGATTACTCTCCAATTAATATTGTCATTTTATCTTATCTTTAATATTATTATATTGATTGAGGTAGAGGGTTACTAATATTCTCATATAACTCCTTTGAAATTCTCTTGGAGTTTCAAAAAGGAAAAGTGTGTTAGGCAGGCCAAAGAATATCTCTCTATGTTGCTATGTCAGATAGCATAATTTTTTTCTCATGACTACATTTTATTTACATATATGAATAAATGTTCGGAGAAGGCGATGGCACCCCACTCCAGTACTCTTGCCTGGAAAATCCCATGGA
>NW_011485461.1:4439-5565 GCF_000754665.1 Bison bison bison | reverse complement strand
GAGCACCAGCTTTGAGTGCCCTGCTTCATGCATCAAACTTGCACTGGTCATCTGTTTTACATATGGTAAAATACATGTTTCAATGCTATTCTCTCAAATCATCCCACCCTCACCTTCTCCCACATAGTCCAAAAGTCTGTTCCTTACATATGTGTCTCTTTTGCTGCCTTGCATTAGCATTGTAATTACCATCTTTTTAAATTCCATATATATGGACTAATATACACTATTTTTCTTTCTCTTTCTGATTTACTTCACTCTGTATAATAGGCTCCAGTTTCATCCACCTCATTAGAACTGAGTCAAATGCATTCCTTTTTATTGAGTAATATTCCATTCTGTATATGTACCACAACTTCCTTATCCATTCTCAGCCAATGGACATCTAGGTTGCTTTCACGTCCTAGCTGTTGTAAATAGTGCTGCAGTGCATATTGGGGTACATGTGTCTCTTTCAATTCTGGTTTCCTCAGTGTGTATGCCGATCAGTGGGACTGCTGGGTCATATGGCAGTTCTATTCCCAGTTTTTTAAGGAATCTCCACATTGTTCTCAATAGTGGCTGTACCAGGTTGCATTCCCACCAACAATGTAAGAGAGTTCCCTTTTCTCCACACCATCTCCAGTACTTATTGTTTGTAGACTTTTTGATGGTGGCCATTCTGACTTGTGTGAGATGATACCTCATTGTAGTTTTGATTTGCATTTCTCTAATAATGAGCAATGTTGAGCATCTTTTCATGTGTTTATTAGCCATCTCTATGTCTTCTTTGAAGAAATATCTGTTCTTTTGCCCACTTTTTGATTGGGTTGTTCATTTTTCTGCTATTGAACTGCATGAGCTGCTTGTGTATTCTGGAGATTAATTCTTTGTTAGTTGCTTCATTTGCTATTATTTTCTCCCATTCTGAGGGCTTCATTTTCACCTTGCTTATAGTTTCCACATTGTGTAAAATCAAGTAAGTTTAATTAGGTCCCATTTGTGTATTTTTGTTTTTATTTCCATTACTCTGGGAGGTGGGTCCTAGAGGATCTTGCTGTGATTTATGTCAGAGAGTGTTCTGCCTATGTTTTCCTCTAAGAGTTTTATAGTTTCTGGTCTTACATTTAGATCTTTAACCCATTTT
>NW_011485461.1:0-508 GCF_000754665.1 Bison bison bison | reverse complement strand
AAAGAAATGCAAAAAAGAAAAATGGCTGTCTGAGGAGGCCTTATAAATAGCTGTGAAAAGAAGAGAAGCAAAAAGCAAAGGAGAAAAGGAAAGATATACCCATTTGAATGCAGAGTTCCAAAGAACAGCAAGGAGAGATAAGAAAGCCTTCCTCAGTAATCAGTGCAAAGAAGTAGAGGAAAACAATAGAATGGGAAAGACTAGAGATCTCTTCAAGAAAATTAGAGATACCAAGGGAACATTTCATGCAAAGATGGGCTCAATAAAGGACACAAATGGTATAGACCTAACAGAAGCAGAAGATACTAAGAAGAGGTGGCAAGAATACACAGAAGAACTATACAAAAAAAGATCTTCATGACCCAGATGATCACAATGGTGTGATCATTCACCTAGAGCCAGACATCCTGGAACTGAAGTCAAGTGGCCTTAGGAAGCACCACAGCGAAGAAAGCTAGTGGAGGTGATGGAATTCCAGTTGAGCTATTCCAAATCATAAAAGATGATG
>NW_011485460.1:18100-19202 GCF_000754665.1 Bison bison bison | reverse complement strand
CTCATTGGAAAAGACTCTGATGCTGGGAGGGATTGGGGGCAGGAGGAGAAGGGGACGACAAAGGATGAGCTGGCTGGATGGCATCACTGACTCGATGGATGTGAGTCTGAGTGAACTCCAGGAGTCAGTGATGGACAGGGAGGCCTGGTGTCCTGCGATTCATGGGGTCGCAAAGAGTCGGACACGACTGAGCGACTGATCTGATCTGATCTGATCTGACCAGTTTTCCCAGCACCACTTGTTAAAGAGATTGTCTTTTCTCCATTGTATATTCTTGCCTCCTTTGTCAAAGATAAGGTGTCCATAGGAGCGTGGGTTTATCTCTGGGTTTTCTGTTTTTTTCCATTGATCTATATTTCTGTCTCTGTGCCAGTACCATACTGTCTTGATGACTGTGGCTTTGTAGTAGAGCCTGAGGTTATTTTATTTAATTTATTGGCAGCCTTTATTAAAGCAGTTCATTTCCTCCTCCCTCAAAAAAATGTTTCATTTGGATTACAGAATGCTTCTCTTTCCTGCTTCTCTTCTACCTACAGTTCTCCCACATACAATGTGTGATCTTTGTGTTTGGCTTATTCAGATGCCATATTTTCTTTTCAAATATTTATTTATTTAGCTATGTGGCATGGGATCTTACTTCCCAGCCCAGGGACCAAACCTGTGCAGAGTTTTAAACACTAGATCTCCAGGGAAGTCCCCTAGTTTGTATATTTTCAAGATTCATCCATTTCATGACTGTATAACAGTGCATTTTTTTATGGCTGAATATAGTATATCAATATGGTATATGGCTTACCTGTAGTCCATTGTGAGCATATACCACCGTTTATTTATCCATTCATCAATTAATGGATACTATTTGGATGGCGTATTCTTTGTGGCTATTGTGAGTAATGTTGCTGTGAACATTGTTTTTGCATGGACTTAACGTTTTCAGTTTTTAAGGATATATACAAAAGAGTGAAATTTCTGGATCATATGGCTACTCTATATTTAATTTTTGACGTACTGACAAACCCACTTTTCCAAAGTGGTTGTACCATTTTACAGCAATTACATCAACAATATATGAAGATTCCTTTTCTCCACATCCTCTGCAGCA
>NW_011485460.1:14526-16763 GCF_000754665.1 Bison bison bison | reverse complement strand
TTTATCTATTCAATATATTAACATTATAGTTTGCATCTGCTAGTCACCAGCTCCCAGTCTATGCCTCCCCCACCCTTCCTCTCTTGGTAATCACATAGTCTGCTCTCTATGTCTGTGAGTCTGCTTCTGTTTCACAGATAAGTTCATTTGTGTCATAGTTTAGAGTCCACATGTAAGTGATACCATATGATATTTGTCTTTCTCTTTCTGACATCCTAAATATTCTTTTTAATGCTAGTGTAGAGTCAAATGTTGACTTAACTCCATTTTCAGAACATTTGTTGCTACTGTATAGAAATGTGATTGATTTTTAAAATATTTATCTTGTATTCTGCAATCTTTTTATTAATTTTAATACTTGTGGTTTCTTCAGGGTTTTCTATATATAAAAGTATGTTATCTCCAATACACATTGAATTTTTCCTTTCCATTCTGAAGGCTGTTTTTTTTTCTCTCTAAACAACAACAACAACAATTCCTTTTTCTTTCCTGATTGCTCTGGTTATAGAACTGCCAGTATAATATTGAACCAAAGTGTGGAATAGACTTCCCTGTGTTGTTCCCAACCTTACAGGGAAAGCTTTCAGTGTTTCATTATTAAGTATGATGTTAGCTGTGGGTCTTTTACAGGCACCCTTTGACTGAGAAAGTCCTCTTCTGTTCTTAGTTATTAAGTGTTTTATTTTAACCCCTTTTATGAAAAGGTGCTAGATTCAGGGAAATGCTTTTTCTGCAGGCAGATGTGCTTTTTGTCCTTTATTGTATTAAAATGGTATAATGTTGACTGACTTTCATATAATGAACCAACTTTGCATACCTCCATAAACCCCACGTGATCATGGTATGTAATTTCTTTTATATGTTGTTAGATTTTGTTTGCCAGTATTTTGTTGAGGACTCTTGCATCTGTATTAATAAGGGATATCAGTTGTGTGTGTCTGATGTCTCTGTCTGATATTCATATTAGAGAAATACTGGCATCACTTTGCTTACTATATGGGGAAGAGACATGTGGATTGAAGGATGAAGCATTGTTGGATTTAAGTTTAGTCAGGATTTGAGGGAGAAATTTAGGATATATCAGTGTGGAATTGGGGTCAGATTATCAAGAGAGTTCATTCTCAATTTCCTAGGCCTGTGTTAAGTGCTTGACATTGAATTATGCTGTTTGTTACGTATGCATACATACTGTATACTTTAAATTTGCTGCCTATTTTCTGTATTAACATTTATGAAATTAGTATGTGTGAATCAGTTGTAATGTGCATTTAAGATAAGTTTTTTTTCCAATTTTACTACAAGATGCCATTGAATAGCTGATGCTTTTTAAAAAGAGCTGTTAACCTTAAGTCTAAGAAATAAGCATGTTTGTCTCTAAGATACGGAAACACATTTAAAAGTTATAAATTTGCCCTAAAAGATGCAGCCAGTATGTGGTTAACTTAGAATTCCAGCTTAATCTTCTTTGACTCTGAAGTCCATGTTTCTAAACACTGTACAATAGTGCTTTTGTAAAAATTCTTGTCCTTTATACGTGATTTCACCTAATGATCGGTAGTGTTGTTTTTTCTTTCTTTTTTTTTTTAAATAGAAGAGATTAAAATCAACATAGGACAAAGCTATGATTCTCGAGTCATGTAAACTTGAAATCATAGGTTTTTCAGCTGTCATTTAGTCTCTTTGATGCTCATTGTCGTTATCTGTAAGACAAGGGTGTTTATAACTACCCTAGAATTTTGGAGATAACAAAATAGCACATTTTTCTGTACTTAACTAATATGTAGTATATTTATACTTAGGTGAGAGCTTATTTAAAGGAAGCACTGGGACTTGTGGCCACACCCTCCAAGAACAAAAAAGTATTTAAAATATGGAACCACCATGTATGTTATGTGAAGAAGAACAAGAGCCAGAACCACAGAAAAGCCAGGGAGAAACCAAACAAAGTAGATGACGAAAATGCTGAACTGATCTTGGTTGGAATGGAACATGTAAATGAAGATGCTGATGTGATCTTTGTTGGGATGACCTCAAATTCAAAACCAGTCATTTCAAACATACTGAACGGAGTTACCCCAGGTTCTTATTCAAGGAGAAAAAGGTATGGTCACTTCAGGAAAGATAATGCTCAGAAATTACAGCCTGTTAGTCATGTGACTCCTGCATCAGAAGCAAAGACTGTCTTGCCAGTTTCTGTCTCTGAATCAAGATCAACAGATAGTCCTGTTATTATTGAG
>NW_011485460.1:5778-14343 GCF_000754665.1 Bison bison bison | reverse complement strand
AGTTTCTACAGGAGATATGGATAAAAGTCCTCATGTATCAAAGCGACTTCCCACTTCTGAAACAAACAGCACAAATCCCAAAAGGCCTAAACTCAGTGATGGAATTATAGGAGAACATTCTTTAGCTTTGTCCCCTTCAGGTATTTTTCATACAGTGACTACTCAGCAAAGCACACCAGACAGTGTTCATACCTCATTAAGCCATATTCAGAATGGAGAACCTTGTCCAACAGCTTTTCCAAAGGGCAAAGTTCATTGCAAGCCTATAAGTCCTTTAGGGGAAAATGGACTGACAAAAACTGACTTTCCAAGTGTAGCAAGTCAAAATAAGATTGCTGATCCCACAGAAGGCAATCTGATTGTGTTACTTCATGACTTCTACTATGGAAAGCATATAGGAGATGGACAGCCAGAACCAAAAACTCACACAGCCTTTAAATGCCTCAGCTGCTTGAAAGTTCTAAAAAATGTCAAGTTTATGAATCACATTAAGCACCATTTGGAACTTGAGAGGCAGAGAGGTGACAGCTTGAAATACCACACCACCTGCCAGCACTGCCACTGCCAGTTTCCTACTCCCTTCCAGCTGCAGTGTCACATTGAAAGTGTCCACACTTTCAAGGAGCCCTCTGCAGTCAGTAAAATCTTTGAATTTTCCTTTGAGACAGATCAGGTTCTCTTACAGCACATGAAAGACAATCATAAGCCTGGTGAAATGCCCTATGTATGCCAGGTTTGCAGTTACAGATCATCATTCTTTGCAGATGTGGATGCACATTTCAGAGGATACCATGGTAACACTAAGAATTTTCTTGCCCCTTTTGTCTCAAAATTTTTAAAACTGCAACACCATACATATGTCATTATAGATGGAACTGGGAAAAGAGTTTTCACCAGTGTTCCAAATGTGGGCTACAGTTTTTAACTTTTAAAGAGAAAAGGGAGCACAAGGCCCAGTGTCATCAAATGTTTAAGAAGCCTAAGCAGCTAGAAGGATTACCTCCTGAAACAAAAGTTGTTATTCAGGTATCACTGGAACCACTTCAACCAGGATTGGTGGAAGTAGCATTCACTACTGTGAACACATCTCATTCTGAACCATCACCCCCGAAATCTAAAAGTAGGAGGTCAAAAAGAACCCATTAATTCTACTTTCAGTAAGTCTGAAGCCAGTATTTCAAAGTTAAAAACCCCATTAAAAAGAACAAATTCAAATTATAGCATTATTCAATAATATCAAATATGGGGAAACCAATGTGTAATTTATGTGTTTTTTATTTTAAATACATGAAGTACAGTTTTGTTTGAATATTGAGATGTTATTTTAAAATATATTTCCTGTTTTTCATACAATTGTCTTAACACATAAAAAGTATGGGTGCGTGTGTGTGTGAGAAAGAGAGAGAACGAGAGAGGTGGAGAAAGGAAAAGTAAAACCTATTTTGGTATTTCATGTTATTTGTAAGTTCAAACGCTCTAATATACATATAATCTGTAGAATGTTTTAGCAACGTAATTTTCAACTGTTTTCATGCCTTGAAGATCTCAGTATTAACTATATAGCCAGATTGGAATGGCTTTGTTATGGTATGTTCCCATGTGTTGCTAAAGTCTCCAAAGTGCCTCTGTTGTGCTGATCTAAAATAACCTGACTCCAAAAGCCTGGTGTGGAGAAGTTGATGAAGAAGCTATGATGTGAGTTTGGACCAGACGTGGGATTTAGTCAGTGGAGAGCTGTGGCTTCTTGTCCCAGTTGAGGAAGAGGCATGTATTCACTCCAGGCATAGAGCCAAGGCAGAAGGAACACTGTCTCAGAGTGTTTTTACCTAGCCCAGGGACATTTCAAGGAAGCCAAACGTTAAAATGCCTGTGTTTGGTGAGAGGCCCCTTCAAGCATCAAGCAGGCCCTGTGTATCATTGACTGCAGTTGGCGAAGCAGAGATAGTTAATAGAATGAGGCCTGTTGCCTGTGGACCTCCTGTTGAGTGATCAAAAGGGGAACTTGATTGATTCCATCCCCTTTCCCATTTGACTAGCTTTTAGTCACAGTGAAGTAGCCATATCTGTCTCAGTCACAGTAGTAAAGCAAGTTAAGATTCCCAAGGGAAAAAGCCTTAACATCCAGTTTGATTTGTACTGGACCCATAGTTTTAACTGAAAGTGATCAAACACGGGAAATCTGTTCAGTTTATGAATTGGGCTAAATTCAGTTCTCTTACCCTTAAGCTACAATGGAGTTGTCTCAGAATAGTAAATGTAGTGGATACAAAGGGTCCAGGGTGATTAAACCCTCTATAGAACTCTCCCTTACCTTTTCCAGTTACATGTGTCTTACCCTAGTTGAACATGTGAAGATTTCAGTTTTGTATCTTATCTTGCCTTGGACATGAATGTATTACAGTTAACAGCTAATTCTTTGTGTGTATAATTTCCCATTTTATCAAACTAATACTGAGTTTTGGTCTTAATTGACACAGTTTGATATGCAGGAATTGTCTCGTTTATTTCAGTAATTATCAGGTCATAGAGTTATTATCCTTCCTCTACTCTATCCAAAACTCCAGTACTTTGGCCACCTCATGCGAAGAGTTGACTCATTGGAAAAGACTCTGAGGCTGGGAGGGATTGAGGGCAAGAGGAGAAGGGGACGACAGAGGATGAAATGGCTGGATGGCATCACTGACTCTATGGACATGAGTCTGAGTGAACTCCGGGAGTTGGTGATGGACAGGGAGGCCTGGTGTGCTGCGATTCATGGGGTCGCACAGAGTCAGACACGACTGAGCGATTAATCTGATCTGATCTGACTCTATCCAAATATCTAGTCTGTGATTATACTTGTGGAAAATTTTTACTTATGGTCTCCAAGGTCCCATTGACAGACCTGCGGGGTACCCTCCAAGTATTGGTTCCTGAACATCAGCACACTTGGCTTCCTCTGTGGGTTCCTGGAGTTAAGTCTCCTCCTGGAGTTGAATACCATACCTTCTCCACTTCTGGCACAGATACCTAGCAAACTCTGTGCACCATTCAAGGAACCTGGGATCTTGGCTATAGACCTATGCCAGGAGAAATCTCTCCATTTCCTCTTCCTTTCTCCTCCTCTTTGTCTCTTTCCACTATTGTTTTCTCCCCTCCTCAATTTATTTAAATCCTCTAAGCTTTCACAAAATGCTGGCAAGTGATAATCACCAAGGCGTTAGCATCCCTCTCAGAACTGAAGAGGAAGGACTACAGATGACTAAGCTGTAGTCAGTCTATTGTCTCTATTTTAGGTAATTTCCTGACTGTAAATTCAAATACAAGTAAATTGCATTTATTTACTCAATGCTTGATTGATTGATTTGCACTTTGAATATTTTACTAGGCCTTTCCAGTTAGTTTGCTTGGGCCAAAGCACTTTTCTAAGTCTCAGCTTAAACCACTTTTAGGTGTATAAAGCGTGTGTGTGTGTGTGTGTGTGTGTGTGTGTGGTGTTCTGGTCTCAGGTGAAAACTCTATGTATAAATAAATGTGCAGAATATTGTATTCTTATCTCCTTTATTCTATTTCTATAGTAAAAATATGAAATGTTTTATTTATAGGTTTTTATTGTTGCTTAGTATTATCAACACTGTTACTGTTGTTTGCTCTGAAGAATGCTCCTAAGGAGTACAAGTTGTATTTATTGCCAAATAAAAAGGTTCCAGTGATAAGATCCCTGACTACTTCCTCTCTTCCATTCTCTATCGTTCTACTCTACTGTTTCCCCCACTGGTGCCCTGGTTTTGACAACACTGGCATTGCTTTTCCTCAAGAAAAATTCCATTTCTTCCCGATCCAAAGACTTTGCAACTGTCGTTCCTCTGGAAATGCTCTTCCCCTAGGCCTGCATGGCTTGCTACCTCCCTTGTTTAAGCTTCACCAATGCTGTTCAAATCACACAATGAAATCCTCAACCCCTTCCCTTTCCTCCTCCTCCTAAAGGCACTTTAAGTCTCTACCCTCTTCTTTCCTCTGCAGCCTAAATTTCCTAGATTTTCACACACACACACACACACACACACACACACACACACAACCTGAGAAGAGATAATAACCTCAGGGCTTTGCTTCTTAGAATTAACTTGAGTCAGTTTCTGCGCCTGCAAATAAAAGATAGTTACTAGTGAGTTGAGTTCTTTCAGGAGCTTCCTCTGTTTTTCTATCAATACCTCTATATTTTTTTCAGGCAATAACATGTTGTTTTGTTTACAAATGTATGGAATATCTGTCAAGATTATTATTTTTTATTGCCCTTTGTGAATTTCCTTGTCTATTTTGCTTGTTCTTTCAGGTAAAATTTGTTTTATTAATGTTGCCAAAACATTATAAGTAAAATTACTATTTATAGAAATAAAATGGTTTAAAAAACATTTCTGCTGTCTATCTTTTTACAAATAACATGGCGTATTTTTGTTTCTTTTCTTTTTTTTTTTTTTTAACAATCCTACTGTGTTGGCCAGAAATTCTAAACAGTGATGTGTAAATGGGTTTTCTTGTTCTTAGTATCATCAAAGGCAATGAGGATATGGCCTTTTTTTTTTTAATTTTACATAATTGTATTAGTTTTGCCAAATATCAAAATGAATCCGCCACAGGTATACATGTGTTCCCCATCCTGAACCCTCCTCCCTCCTCCCTCCCCATACCATCCCTCTGGGTCGTCCCAGTGAACTAGCCCCAAGCATCCAGTATCATGCATTGAACCTGGACTGGCATCTCGTTTCATACATGATATTTTACATGTTTCAATGCCATTCTCCCAAATCTTCCCACCCTCTCCCTCTCCCTGATGTATAGAACAGTCTTATGGACTCTATGGGAGGATATGGCTTAATGAATTTCTATTTCTGTCTTTAGATTTTAAGAGAATTGTTTCATTGGATAGTTTACAACATCTGTTGAGACATTTACTTTTCTTTCTTTCTCCCTTCCTTTCCTTTTCTTCCTTTCTTCCCCTGATTCTCTTCCTCTTTCTTTCCTTCCCTTTCTTTCCCCAGGTTTTGGCTTGACTGGACCTTTCCTGAAACAAAAGTAATTCCACTCAGGGTTGAATATTATCCTCTCAGAATCCCATTCCATTTCTCATTTCTAATATTGGAATTAACCTCCTCTTCCCCTTACTTGATTGCCACAGTTTCTGATTTTCCTTTTCTCAAGAAGCAGCTCTTGTTTTATTATCCCAACAAGTTTTATTTTTGTTGTTTTCTATTTTTGTTTCAATTCATATATACCTTCTACTTTCTTTAGGATTTTTTTCTTTATAACATTTTATTTTAAAAGCTTTCTTTACAAATTTTATGGAAAGATATTTGATTTAAAATGTTGTGTTTCAGATGTATATCAGAGTGATTTAGTTATGCAGATACATATCTATTCTTTTTTAGGTTATTTTCCATTATAGGTTATTACATGATACTGAGTAGTTCTCTCTTCTTTTTTTTTAATAGATGGTTTAGGGCTTGACCTAACTTTAGCAAATTTTGTCTGAATCCCAAATATTTTTATGTATACATTTTTTAATTAAAATTTCATTCTCTATGATTTTTGGCAAGTTAATTCCAAAGATTTCACTACTTGCAGGCTGAATATTTTAATTTATAGTTTACTGAGAATTGTTTTTTGGAGCTCTGAGGGTATGTGTGTATATACACTGATATGTCTATATACACATCCTTTTCAGAGTACTACATTTTTTAAGATATATAAATATATTTAAAAAGATATTTTCTGTTTGTATGGTAAAAACATGAAATTTTTTAATTCTAGAAATTTGTTCCCCAAAGAATATAGGATAAGAAGTAAAGGTATAAAACTATTCCTTTGAGAATAATCCCTACTAACAGAACTTGGAAATGTTAAAAAAAATATTCATAACACTTACTAAAGGTGGTAAGAAAAACTTTATTCAAGGTAAGAGTACTATAGTGGGGCCTTATAATACGGGAGAGAGATTGAGATTAAGTCTGACTCCAGCAGGGCCACAGCTGGGATTTATAGCTAAGGAACCGGGTGGGTACATGAGATTGGAAAGAGAGACTGGGAAACTGAAAAGCAATGAACAATAACAGAGTGGGTATCAGGGGATGGAAACTTATTAAGAGGACCATAAGGGTGAGGGTGGATTCTGGCTGAGGCTAGGCAAGGCTGAAAATATATTGAGGTGAGTGATAAGGAATTTGATCTGATAATGTGGGTGGTCAGATCAAGGGTGAGGTATGTTTTCTAAACTGAAGTAGCAGATTCTGGCTTAGATTGGACTAAATGGACAGGCACCCTGGGATAAAAACATTGCCCAAAGTTGGCAGTGCGTTAATGAACTACTGCTGCATAACAAATAACCCCAAACTAACAGCTTAAAACAATATTATTTCATACTGCTGCTGAAAGTTGGGAATCCAGGAGTAATTCAGTTGAGTGTTCTGGCTCAGGGTTTCATGAGATTGCCGTCATCTGAAGCCTTGACGTGGGCTGGTGGATTTCCTTCCAAGATGGCTTACTCACATAGCTGTTGAAACCAGTTTGCTTGCTGGCTGTTGGGAGAAAGCCTCAGTTCTTTCACATGGGCCTCTCTACTGGGCTACCTGAGTGTTCCCAAGATATGACTAAGCTGGCTTCTAGAGTGAGTGATCCAAGAGGATGAGCAAGGAGGCTGCAGTGCCTTTTATGATTTAGTCTCAGACACTTCATTTTCATTTCTACAATATTCTAACATTAGAAGTGAGCCAATAAGTCCAGCCCATATGTGAAGGGGAGTATAAGGTTCACCCTTGAAGGAAAGGACTTGTGGACATACTTTAAAACCATGAGGTACACACATGGCCACAAATTGTTTACACACTTATATGTCCAAAATGCATTTTCCTACCAATTATCCATTACAGCATTAACCTGAAGTTCAGGATCTTGTCATCTAAGTCAGGTCCAGATATGGATCAGGGTCCACTTCTGCAGTATCTCAAGTGTTCAGTCGTTCAGTTGTGTCCTACTCTTTGTGACCCGATGCACTGTAGCACGCCACAATTCCCTGTCCATCATCAACTCCGGGAGCTTGCTCAAACTGAAGTCCACTGAGTTGGTGATGGCATCCAACCATCTCATCCTCTGCCGTCTGCTTCTCCTGCTTTCAATCTTTTCCTCATCAGGGTCTTTTCCAATGGGTCAGTTTTTCGAATCAGGTAGCCAAAGTATTGGAGCTGCTGCTTCAGCATCAGTCCTTCCAATGAATATGCAGGACTGCTTTACTTGAGGATTGACTAGTTTGATCTCCTTGCAGTCCACAAGACTCTCAAATCTTCTCCAACACATCAGTTCAATTTATACAAATGTAGTTGCTCTAGACCTGATGATCTATGAACAAAAGAGATGAATTAATCTGCTCACTTTCACAGCCAACACACAGTGGTGGTGAGGCACAGATAACCTTCATAGACATTCCTGTTCCAGAAGGGAGGGGAGATGGGAGTCAATAGTAGCAGTTCTGAAATCCCATGGGATCTTGTTGGCAGTCCTTTGATTAGGATTTAAGGCCTGGAAACTTCCTAGGCTTCAGTCTCTGAATTTTTAATTCTGCCCTCTGACATGATTCCATTGCATGAAAGGTGGGTAGTAAACAGTTACAGTGAAACAGTCTCTCTAGCCTGCCTCCTGCTTGTCGAAGGTAGAAGTCCAGAGCTCTCTTATTTTGTACTATTGCTGGTCCTTTCAGTCCAAACTGAACTTAAATATGTTATCTTAAAAACTTGGTGTGTCTCCTGATAATCTTACTGGTGTTCATGGCAAAACACCCCACTCTAAAGCCACAACCACACGTCTTCATGAAAAGGCCTCCTCTGTCTTGGTTTTCTGCTGAGATAGCTGAGGGATAACACCCTGAAACTTGGTAGGTGTCTTATTGTGTGACTGAAATGATCTCTGAGTGACACTCCTAAACTCTTTGGAGGGCATTGGCCTGCCTAAATAATGCCATGAAGCATCCCCTTCCAGGTTTCTGAGGCTTAACAAAGAATTTTAGTCACACTCACCCTTAGACAACCTTTACTTTAAAAAAATAAAATAAGAATTGATGCAGAGGTGATGTAAAATGTTATATTTAGACCACCTTATCTCAGTGCCCTGGATATGACCTTGCTTGAGAGCCATTAATTTTAGCATCTTCTGTCATCTTAAAAGACTGGAAAATTTCCAAATCAGCAAGTTCTGTCTTCTTTTTTAATATTCTTTCTCTTAAACATTTTTGTTTTTTAATTTCCCTTCATATTTTACTATAGGCAGCAATAAACAAGGAAGCACTTTTGGCTGTTTGGCTGGAAATCTCCTTAGCTAGATATCTCAATTAATTAGGTAGAGTTTCTCCTTCCAGATCATTAGGTACATTTTCTTTTCATAAACTGCAGGTGTAGTGGACTTTCCTCTGCACACTCCCCAGGCTCTTTCCTCTTGCCTCTCCTTTCTGCCAGGCATCCTGGGTGCACCACTGTGATTCCACTTAGAACATGTTTGCTCAGTGAGATAACGGGATTGATTCCCTGGCTTCAGTGCTTC
>NW_011485460.1:4338-5388 GCF_000754665.1 Bison bison bison | reverse complement strand
GTCCTGGTTGTTTTCTTTCACTTGCTCAATAATCATGTCATGTTGCACTTCTAACTCTGTGCTGCTACTCCTGCTAAGTCACTTCAGTCATGTCCGACCCCGTAGATGGTGGCCCACCAGGCTCCCCCGTCCCTGGGATTCTCCAGGCAAGAACACTGGAGTGGGTTGCCATTTCCTTCTCCAATGCATGAAAGTGAAAGTGAAAGGGAGGTCGCTCAATCATGTCTGACTCTTCAGGACACCATGGACTGCAGCCTACCAGGCTCCTCTGTCCATGGGCATTGCCAGGCAAGAGTACTGGAGTGGGGTGCCATTGCCTTCTCCATCTAACTCTGTGACTTATCCTCAAAGTTTACAAAAACTTGGCATTTGCTAGTGACAGGGGCCGACCTGCAGAGCAGTGGGCAGGGTTGGAAGCACTTGCCATGATCAGCTGTATGACATGCAGCTGCGTCCTGCATTCTCCAATCACCATGGACAGCTGCACAGTACAGGTCATGTTGGCCGGATCCATTGCCTGTGCATTCCTTCAGGGGACCAGAAAACAAGGACATCTGGGCTCAGCTGACATGGAGAGATGCTTTCTCGGTGCCCAGGCAATCTCAAACTCAGTGAGCAGCAGGAGGCCAGGGGATGGCAGGACCCACGGACAGATGTTTCTGATACAGACACTTAATTAACCCTGCCTCAAGTCCTATCACGTAGGACTCTCATGCTGTAAACACAGCTGAGAGGCGGACTTACTTCGCTCATGGACACAATGAATCCCCCAAGCTTCCAGTCTCAGCAAGTCACCTGCTACATGCATTACCCAAGTTCTGACCCCGCAGCCAGCTAGCATGAGCCAGAGCATCCCCATTTGTGAAAGAAAGTACAGTGTCCCAGCTACTATTCGGCTGTCCATTCCGGGCCGACCTCCAGAAACCCTCATCACATATATTTCTGTAAGTTATCTCTCATGGACAAACCTTCCTCCCTGAGGTAGTGCTTCAGGAGATCATCCAACACGTCTTCCCTGATGATCTGCAGACAACACGAGCAAGGTCAGCC
>NW_011485460.1:3461-4049 GCF_000754665.1 Bison bison bison | reverse complement strand
GACTGGAGTGGATCGACGTGCCCTGTACCCTGCAGACAGACAGGGGAGACTGGGGTGGACACCGCAGGTGGATCATCCACACGTTTGCACACTCACACTCATCACCCCGGGAGCCACGTTTTACCAGTGATGTCAAGGTAATACTCCTTAATGATCACCGAGTTCAAGAAGTAGGGGTTGTCCCGAAAGGAAAAGATCAGCTTGCAGTGGGACGGCGGATGGCTCCGCACCTGCACCTGCCAGGATAGCGAGCAGGGAAAAGGTGCAAGCTTCTAGGGGCCTCAGCTTGCCTTCCAAGGCAGGCATGATCAGCTTCCCCGATGCCTCTCCAAAGTCTCACAGCACAGGAACATGGCTAACACGTTCCTCCCACTCCCCGCCACGTCCCATACCCACCCTTCCTCAGTCTCCCTCACTGACCTTCAAGTCCATCATCGTAGCCGAGAAAGTCTTGATCTTGGTCGCTGATCAGGACGGAGACTTGAGGGTGGCTCATAATCTGCTTTAGGTCAAGGAGCCATTCAGGCCACATGCCGGCCAAGAAGAGCCAGGAGCATCAGCCCTAGCCTGGGGTGGAACAAGGATACT
>NW_011485460.1:2587-3106 GCF_000754665.1 Bison bison bison | reverse complement strand
CCCTTCTCCCCTTCCTCGTCCTCCTGAGCAGCGGACCCCAAGGAGCAGCGCAAAGGATACAGCTTTGGCCCAGAAGCCAGGGATGCCCTGGATGATGGCGCTCCTCCGAGCCAAGTGACGCTTCCTCCTCTGATGGTTCTTGCGCATGAACTGAACGTAAGCCCTGAGGTTTTGCTCACGCTCAGACCTCAGTTCTACCTGCAGGTCGGCCAGTGCCTGCAGGGCATCCAGCTCCTGGCGCTCACAAGGGCCTCCGGGCCTTTCCTGGCCCTGCTCCTCCACCGTCTTCTCCTCTAGCTCCTGGGAGGGCCGCTGTTCCTGCTCCTCATCCGCCACAACCTCCACCTCCTCCATGATGTCTTCCGCAAGCAGCTGGAACTCCCGCCCGATCCCCGCCACGTCTCCGTCCACCAGGGCCTCGCCCTCCTCCACCGCCTCCACCCTGAAGACGGTGGCCTCTTGGCCTGGCGTGACAACTGCTGGTGACAAGGTCCCAGCTGCGCACTGCATCACGACGGC
>NW_011485460.1:0-1703 GCF_000754665.1 Bison bison bison | reverse complement strand
AGGCGAACAGGCGGAGGCCTAGGCTGTGAGCCATGCACAGACTGCTGGCCCAAATCTAGACCAATGGCCGACAGGGTAGTGGGCGGCACTCTTATGGACACGCCCCCAGACCGGAGGGCATCTTCCGGGGTTCCTGTGCTGCTCCAGCGCCCCCACGTGGCCAGATTCTGCTCCAGGGAGGGACAGGGTTTTGCATGTGGCCAGGCTAGCCCCAGGCGCTGTCATTGACCTGGCTCTGGAAATTCCAAGCACGGGTTCCTGCTCCGCAATCCGAACCGCACACTCCTGTGTCCCCTGGGACTGGCAATAACTGAGAGCTCTCCCTGAGTATCCAAGGGATACGCAGGGGTGCCAAGGGGCTGGATACTTTTCTTCAAGGGACAGAGAGCCTGCTGCTGTCCGGATGCTAGGGGAGTAGGGAAGAACCCCACCTACAGTGCTACAGTGGATCTCCACTGTTCGGGAACACCAGCGCCTTAGTGTACAGCGCTCGCTCTGTGTCTCTGTATCTTTGCTTCTGGCATAGCACTGTGTTGGGCAATCCTTCCGCGTGTGTAGCAGGCGCTGGTGTCCGTGTGTCTCCGTCTCTCTAAGCAGTGCTGTTGCCGTCTGCAACTCTGTGGACACCAGCGCTCAGAAGAGACGCTTATCCTTGGCGTGAAGGCAAGCTTCTCGTCCTGAGTGAGTTTCACCGGTGGGAGTTCAGAGGGTTTTAGTCCACACGTTCGGAGAGTGCTTTCTCGACCTTGAAAGCCAACAGTGGGCGGTCACTGCTGAAGCGCAGAAGGGGACGGGCGACCCTCCCTCCCTCGCTGGGCCGACGTGAAAGCTGCACAAGCCTGAGGTGCCGTGGCCACACTGTGCGCAGAGGGAGAAACGAGGCCCGCTCTGCTGGCATGAGGGACCCCCCTGAACCTTGTGCGAATGCCGGCCGGGGAGACGCTAAGGACAGCTCCCCGTTAAGTTCCACGACTCACCGCTGTCGGAGACATGCACGGCTGCCATCGACCCTATGGAGGCCCTTTCAAAGTGGTTCTGTTCTCCATGTGAGAACACATCCCAGCCTGCCCTGTGGCCCAAGCCTGTGGGGCCTGGAGCAGCAAGAGGATCAAGCTAAACCAGCCATCCTATAGTCCTGACACACGATATATGCGTTCTACAAAGAGCTTGCGCATGGGCAGGGCCGACCCGATTCAGTTGCATGGACCGAGATGTGGGCTCAAGAGTGTTTGTCGGGGGCTTGAACAAAGGCAGGACCCAGCCTGGGTCATGGCAGGGACTGTGCTGTGGCCTCGGGAGTGTCTGTCGGGATGAACAAGGGCAGGATCCAGCCTGGATCAGTGCAGGGACCGAGATGTGCTCCAAGGAGTGTTTATCGGCTGCTTGATCATGGGCAGGACCCAGCCTGGCTCGATGACGGGACCGAGAGGTGATGTCAGGTGTGTTTGTCAGGGGCTTGAACAAAGGGAGGATCCAGCCTGGTTCAGTGCAGAGACCGAGGGGTGGGCTCAGGAGGATTTGTCGGGGGTTTGAACAAGCGCAGGACCCAGCCTGGTTCAATGCAGCGAGTGAGATGCGGGCACAGTGGTGTTTCCTGGGGGGTAGGGGGGGTTGGTTGAACAAGGGGAGGACACACCTTAGTTGAGTTCAGGAGCAGGGAGCCAGCTGTGGGCTCAATACTGTTTGCTGGGGGCTTACCTCAG
>NW_011485459.1:25212-25733 GCF_000754665.1 Bison bison bison | reverse complement strand
GTGATCACACCATCGTGATTATCTGGGTCGTGAAGATCTTTTTTGTACAGTTCTTCTGTGTATTCTTGCCACCTCTTCTTAATATCTTTTCCTTCTGTTAGGTCCATACCATTTCTGTCCTTTATCAAGCCCATCTTTGCATGAAATGTTCCCTTGGTATCTCTAATTTTCTTGAAGAGATCTCTTTGCTAAGTCACTTCAGTCGTGTCCGACTCTGTGCGACCGCAGAGACGGCAGCCCACCAGGCTCCCCCGTCCTGGGATTCTCCAGGCAAGAACACTGGAGTGGGTTGCCATTTCCTTCTCCAATGCATGAAAGTGAAAAGTGAAAGTGAAGTCACTCAGTCGTGTCCTACTGTAGCAACCTCATGGACTGCAGCCCACCAGGCTCCTCCATCCATGGGATTTTCCAGGCCAAAGTACGGGAGTGGGGTGCCATTGCCTTCTCCTGAAGAGATCTCTAGTCTTTCCCATTCTGTTGTTTTCCTCTATTTTTTTGCATTGATCGCTGAGGAAGGCTTT
>NW_011485459.1:21617-24716 GCF_000754665.1 Bison bison bison | reverse complement strand
TTCTAAAAGGTCTTGTAGGTCTTCATAGAACCGTTCAACTTCAGCTTCTTCAGCGTTACTGGTTGGGGCATAGACTTGGATCACTGTGATATTGAATGGTTTACCTTGGAAACGAACAGAGATCATTCTGTCGTTTTTGAGATTGCATCCAAGTACTGCATTTTGGACTCTTTTGTTGACCATGATGGCTACTCCATTTCTTCTAAGGGATTCCTGCCTGATTACAAATCTGTAAGCTACACTGAGCTGTGTATCCTCTGATGTCACTGGCTGGGAATTATGGGAGAAGGGGGCAGGGCCTCTCACGAGTGTTTCGGGATAAAGGAGAATGGAGCCTCTGTGTACTTTGCTCATGCAATGACCCAGCTATCTGAAACAAGGGAATTTTGTTTCTCAGTCCACTGATCTATCATGTAGGGAGAGGAGGTAGAGGAAAATAGACAAAATATAGATTTAGGAAGATTATTAGAACCCCCACACATACATGCAGATCAAAGTGATTTAGCACAGAGTTGAGTCAGGTGGAAGAGTAAGAGGCTACAGGGAAGTCCAAAGGCTCATGTTCCCAATGCCTAGGAGACTTCACTCAGGACAGGGCACTGACCTTCCCAGGCCACCTGGGGATCACCCAGGAAATCCCAGCTTTAGTGAAGTAGGCATTTTCCCCATAGCCTCCTCCATTTGCTATCTGATATCTCAAGTCTCCACAGATAGGGTGTTTATATCTTTAGCTTTAAGACTCCATCCCAGTTCCATGGATAAAATGACTGCTGCCAGCCATTTCCTCCCTAGTACAGATGTCGTGTCATGCGTTGTGCTAAGTTGCTTCAGTCGTGTCTGACTCTTTGCGACCTTATGGACTATAGCCCGCCAGGCTCCTCTGTCCATGGGATTCTCCAGGCAAGAATACTGGAGTGGGTTGCCATTTTCTCCACCAGGGGATCTTCCTGACCCAGAGATGGAACCTGCGTCTCTGACATCTCCTGCATTGGCAGGCGGGTTTTTTACTGCTAGAGCCACTTGGGAAGCCCCAGTGAGGAGTTTACAAAGGCAGACTTCACTGGGAATAAAAGAAGAGATCAAGATACATGAAGGTGTGGACCCATCTTCTCCTGGGGAAGATGGAGACAGAATCACCTTAGGGAAAGTTTGAAGAAGGGGAGGTTGTCAATCAAAGCCAACTCCACATTTTGATCAGGACTGGCTCTGGCAACTAAGTATGGTGGATGATCAGTGGGCTGGAAATGCCACAGAATGAATGCCCCAGGAACAGCCCCAGCCAATGGGGGATGGGAACTTGGTGATAAATACTGTATAAGCAGCATCCACCTGGGCCATTCTCCCTTGTCCTGTGAGATATAGGGGCTGCCAGCTGTGCCACAAATGACCCTGTGCCTCCAGCCCTGTCTTCTGCCAGCTTCCATGAGTATGAATCTGTGGCAGGCTAACTTAATAGCGTACAAGTAGGGCAGAACCTAAGACCCTTCACATTTTGTCACTATATATTTTTTTCTGGAATTTCTCCAGGAAGCATTTATTATTTTAAATAAATGAATAAATGACCCTGATAACTTCTTGGCAAGACCATACCCTTTATTGACTTCCTGCCCCTTCCTGTCACTTCCACATTCCCACACTGATATTTTCTAGGTTTACCTCCCAAATAAACTGGCACTCAAATTCTTGACTTGTGTGTGTGGAAGGGAGTCTTCTTCTTAGACAACACAAGGGAAGACAGTATGTTCTATAGATGTTTGTACAACCACCCTCCACACTCCCCACCCTAGTCTGGAAGAGAGATTAATACAAGTTTGTACTACATTTAGTGGACTGGGAGACAGTGTGAGGAAGGAGAGGAAGGGAAAGCCTGAGGATTTCTATGTATTTCCTGCTTGCAGGGAAAGCTGTTCTCTTCCGAAGCCTCATTGCTGTCTCCCTTCCCTCCTCACAACCTTTGGGTGCCCTTTTCCTTTCTTTCCATTGATTTAATTCCCAAAAAACATATTCATTTAATGACTGTGAAATAGTTTAGACCCCATGGATAATGGAGTGGAATGACTGATGTGGGATATGGTACATTTTTCTGAACAATGAATTACAGTAATAAACATTCATCAAATGCTGAATAGGAAACACTTCAAAATATTTAGTTTAAACAAGCATTCTGGTAATAGGTGCAACTAAATAAAAGACAGGGTCAAATTAAAATGCAAAATAGCAACTAGACAAAAAAAAAAAGACAAAGGATGGATCAGTGGGGGGCCTTAAAAATAGCATGGAATTTGATTCAAAATGTTTTTCTTTCACATGCATAATAAAACATGCTATTCATATTCAAGTATTCTGCAAAATGGAATGAGGAAAGCAAACCAAATTTTAAATAATAATGCTTTTAGAGGGCAGTGGGACCTTTTAAAAAATACAAAGTAAAATCAATTACTGTTTTGGGATGACCTTTTAAATTTTAGCGATCCTTTCCTTCCTACCTAAAAAGTCCTCTTCTTCTTCCTCAACCCTCTGTCTATTGAAACCCTACACAGCTTTCATGGAACCAGCTTAAGTGCCCCCCTCCTCCAGAGAGCCCTCATGCTGTTTATTATCTTTACTATTCATTTTGGCACTTAATGATAATAGCTACCCTTTAGTGAACATTTATTTTGTGCCAAGTTGTGAACTAAATCTTCTGGGATGATTACCTCACAAAGCACAATAATCCTTAAAGTAGCTACTCTCATTATCAGAGTTTACGTAAAAGGAAATGAAGGCTCTGAGATGCTGAGTAATTTGTTCAAGATCACAAAGTGAGTTGCAGAGTTAGGATTCTACTCTGGGCCTTTTTCATTCAGAGGGCCACTACGCTATGTTGCCCCTGCCCCACATCATAGCGGATTTTGAATTGGTGATTGACACATGTCACATCCCTCTCCTTGGATTATATATTTCCCAGGTTAGACGTTCTGGAACACTTCCCTGTGATGCTACTATGATTATGCGTCATATTTTACTTAACAGACATTTTTTACATAAATAATGTGACCTATCTGTTCTACTTATACATTTAAGAATTGAGTTATGCTCAAAATGATCCATAATATTACT
>NW_011485459.1:18616-21360 GCF_000754665.1 Bison bison bison | reverse complement strand
TCTTGCCTCTTTTGTCAAAGATTAATTGACCATAACTGTATGCGTTTATTTCTGGGCTGTCTATCCGGTTCCATTTCGTGTTTGTGACCATACCATACTCTTTTGATTACTAAAGCTTTGTATAATGGTCTGAAATCAGGGAGTGTCATTCTTCTAGCTCTGTTTTTCTTTCTCAAGATTGTTTTGGCTATTTGACTCTTTTGTGTTTCCATATAAATTTTAAAATTATTTGTTCTAGTTCTGTGAAAAATGCCATTGGTATTTTTACAGGAATTGCATTGAATCTGTAGATTGCTGTGGATAGTATTATCATTTTAATAATATTGACACTTCCAATCCAAGAGCACAGTATATCTTTCCATCTATGTTGTCTTCAATTTTTTTTCATCAGTGTCTTATAGTTTTTGGAGTACAGATCTTTTGCCTCCTTAGATAGGTTTATTCCTAGGTATTTAATTCTTTTTGGTGTAAATGGGATTGTTTCCTTAATTTTTCTTTCTGATATTTTGTCACTAGTGTATAGAAGTGTAACAGATTTCCATACATTAATTTTGTATCCTGCAACAGTACTGAATTTGTTGATGAGCTTTAATAGTTTTCCAGTGGTGTCTTTAAGATTTTCTATGTATAGTATCATATCATCTGGAAACGGTGATAGTTTTACTTCTTCCTTACTAATTTAGATTCCTTTTATTTCTTTTTTTTTTAATGGCTGTGACTAGCACTTCTAAGTCTATGCTGAATAAAAGTGGCAAGAGTGGGCATCCTTATCTTGTTCCCGATTTTAGAGGAAATGCTTTCAGCTTTTCACCATTCAGTATGAATATTAGCTGTGGATTTGCTGTATATGGCCTTTATTATGCTGAGGCATGTTCCCTCCATGCCCACTTCCTGGAGAGTCTTAAATGGATACTGAATTTTATAAAAAAGCTTTTTCTGCATCTATTGAGGTGATCATATGGTTTTCATTCTTCAATTTGTTAATGCAGTTCTGCACCTATGTTCATCAGTGGTATTAGCCTGTACTTTTCTTTTTTAAAAAAGTATTTATCTGTTTATTTATTTATTTGGCTGCCCTGGGTCTTAGTTGCAGCACTCAGGATCTTAACTGTACCATGTGGGGTGTTTCTTTGTGGCTCAGGACTCTCTAGTTGTGGTACGTGGCTTAGCTGCTCTGTAGCACGTGGGATCTTAGTTCCTCAACAACTGACTGAACCCATGTCCTATGCACTGCAAGGTGGATTCTAACCACTGGACCACCAGGGAAGTACCTGTAATTTTCTTTTTTTGTGATATCTTTGTGTGGTTTGGGTATCAGGGTGGTGGTGGTGGCTTCATAGGATGAGTTCAGAAGTATTCCTTCCTCTGTAATTTGTTGGAATAGTTTCAGAAGGATAGGTGTTAGCTCTTCTTTAAATATTTAGTAGAATTCACTTGTGAAGCTATCTGGTCTTGGACTTTTGTTCATTGGGAGTCTTTTAATTACAGATTCAATTTCAGGACTGGTAATTGATAACATTCATATTTCCTATTTCTTCCTAGTTCAGCCTTGGGAGATTGTACCTTTCTAAGAATTTGTCCATTTCTTCTAGGTTGTCCATTTTGTTGGTGTTTAGTTGTTTGTAGTAGTCTCTTATGATTCTTACTACATCTGTGGTATTGGTTATAACTTCTTTTTCATTTCATCTCCATTTTGTTGATTTGGGCCCTCTCCCTTTTTTTCATGATGAGTATGGCTAAAATAGGACTTTATGGATATTGCCACAACATGATTTTATACACACACATATTTTCCCAAAGGACCACATCTTACTAAATAAGGAAATGATAGAAGCATTCATGCTAAAGTGAAAGAGGACCAAGCCAAGGAGGTCCATTATCTCCATGAGTTTTAAACCTTGCATTGGAGGTATTAGCCAATGCAGTTAGACAGTAAAAATCAAATAGAGGGCATAATAATGGGAAAGGAAGAGGTAAAATCTATCCTTTTAGGGGGGCAGCTGATACTATATATCTGAAAAACCCAAAAGAGTGAAAAAAATAGAAGAAACAAGAAGAAAATTCATTTAAATAGCAGGATATTAAATTAGCCTGCAGAGATCAAAAGCCTTTATACACACACACACAAACACACACACACACTCAAGTAATAACCAGTTAGAAGAAATAATGAAAGAGAAGACACCATTTATAATAGCAAAATAAAAGAAAGTAAAGTGCCTAGGCATAAACATAATGAGAAATGTGAAAAATCTTTATGAAGAAACTATAAAACACTCCTTAAATATCCAAAGAGTACAAAGGCATGGCACGTTCACTGATAGGAAAATGTAAGAGCATGAAGATGTGAATTCTTTAGAAGCTAATCTATAAATTCAATACAATCTCAATATAATTTCATCAGTCATTTCCCCTAGAGCTAGCAATGTCGATTATAAAGTTCATTTAGAAGAATAAATAAGCAGGAATAGATATCCCTTAATAAAAAAAAAGCAATGAAAAGAGCTAGCTCTAACAAATATGAAGGCATATTATAAAGCTTTTATAATTAAAATAGCATGAAATCAGCACATGAGTGGACAAATACAATAGAATATTAAAAATCCAGAAACAGGCTCACATAAATAATTAGTATATGGTAAAGGCTTATCTCCGGAGAAGGCAATGATACCCCACTCCAGTACTTTTGCCTAGAAAATCCCATGGACGGAGGAGCCTGGTAGGCTGCAGTCCATGGGGTCACT
>NW_011485459.1:18171-18429 GCF_000754665.1 Bison bison bison | reverse complement strand
CATATGGCAAAAGATAAAATTTTACTTATTCCTCACACTGGATAAATTCCATATAGATAAAAAGTTCTCAATGTGGAAAATGAAAGTATACAAATAATTAGAGAAAATATGGGTGAATTCCCTTACAGCCTAAGAGTGGGAAAACTTTCATAACTATGATTTAAATTTTAGAAGCAATAAGGAAAAAGATAGATACATTTGATCAAATAAAAGTAAAAAAGTTTTGCATGCAGAAAAAAAAATAAGTAAAAAGACAAA
>NW_011485459.1:16919-18071 GCF_000754665.1 Bison bison bison | reverse complement strand
TTATGTTATAATCTTGTAATGAGCTTAAAACTAAGATGAAAACAACAAAACCCAACAGAAAAATTGGTAAGATAGATGTATAGCTAACTCACAGAAAAAGAAAAGAAAATAGCCCTTAAACATTGAAAAAAAAATCAACTTCATTCATAGTAAGAGAAATTCAAATTGAAACTATACAGAGATAGCATTTCTAACCTAAAGACTGGCAAAAATTGTAAAGTTTGACAGCATATGTTGTTGGCTGCCTAATCTCCCTGAGCAGTGGTCCATTTGAGTGCACAGCATTGCTTTCTGCTGCTGGAAGTCTGGGTGTTCAGCAGTGACAGTAGTTAGACTGACCATAGTGAAAGGAAATCCTTGTTGTTGGGGCCATGTAGAGCCTTCAACACTGCCACCATAACCACTTTGTTCATAGGCACTAGAGTGGTCAAGGAAAGAAGCTGGTGACATCCAAGGGACCAGTCATCCCATGTACACAGTGGATGCTCTGTGGGAGTCACTAATGCAAGACACACAAAAATGGCACTCTGTGCCCCTCTCATGCTTTCACGTATATGCCTCTTCCCCAGAACAAGGTGTGTATCTTTACCAACCTTCTTCTAGCCTGATGTTTACAATTTTCTCAATCACGGTTCTTAGTTATAGACAACAGTTTTATTCTGGCTAGTTTAAGCAGAAAGAGGTTGGATGAAACTCAGTCAGAAATAAGGCAGCCATGACAATGTACTCAGCAAAAATATGCAAACACCCCATGGGGAAATTATACTTGAAACACTACCAACACTGGAATTTGTGTTAAGTAAGCCAATTTACAGTATCTGCCCAACCATGAGAGTTACTGTTTCTTTTTCAGGACATTTAAAGAGCATAATTAACTATAAAAATCCCACTAAAGTTTCTAGATTCAAGTATAATAATTATCAACTATCCATATACAAATCTTAATACTTTCAATACAATATCCAGTGTCTTTAATATATCCTAGCACTTAATGCAGAGAAGGCGATGGAAAAAAAAAAAAAAAGAAGAAGGCGATGGCACCCCACTCCAGTACTCTTGCTTGGAAAATCCCATGGGCGGAAGAGCCTGGAAGGCTACAGTCCATGGGGTCTCGAAGACTCAGACACGACTGAGCGACTTCGCTTTCACTTT
>NW_011485459.1:14427-16819 GCF_000754665.1 Bison bison bison | reverse complement strand
TCATGCATTGGAGAAGGAAATGGCAACCCACTCCAGTACTCTTGCCTGGAGAATCCCAGGGACGGGGGAACCTGGCGGGCTGCCATCTATGGGGTCACACAGAGTCAGACACGACTGAACCGACTTAGCAGCAGCAGCAGCAGCACTTAAAGAATACTTGTTGAAAGGCTGAATACAAACTCTTCAAGAAAAACTTTTTTTTTTTCCTGAAAACCTAGGAATTTCTCCACTGAAACAGAGGATGGGTGACACAGGTAGGACCAATCCCTGGTGACCTGCCCAGACTTCACACCTAATCTCAGTAAGAATGGTACCATTTCACAGTACCTTGAATTTAGTCTTACTCATACTTAATAAAGGAAATTGTTCATAAATTTCAATATTTTTTACATACTTCCTGACTAATCTTGGCATCTCAAGATAAGGGCAAAACTAGTTGTGAGTTCTGCCCTTTAGAGATGTTGTAGAGTGTTGTAGACAATCATGATTCTTTGTGGTTGCCTTCCTTTAGAGTCCTCCGAAACAGGACCCTGAGATAAAGATTTGGAGACAAGTAGTTTATTTGGGAGGTGACCCCAGGAAGCACAGTGAGAGTGAGGAAGTGAGATAAGAAGGAGGGAAACCAATTAAGGGTGTGTCAATGAGTAGGCAACTGGGGCTTAATCCAGCCAGAGCCCCTTTGACACTAAGTACATCATACTTCAGAACCGCTCTGCTGAGCGATAAGGAAGCTGGAGTATTTATCGATTCTCACCCCTGATTAGTTAGTTAAAGTCCCAAGGATTGCCCTGGGGTTGTTAATTCAAAATATCCAGACATTTTCAGTGTGCTTCCTGGTCCAGAAAATACAGAGATGCAGGAAACCATCAGTGTGCATAGGGAGTGTCCTGCAGTGACCTCCGAAGTGGAAAATAGGCGTTAAGTGTGGGTCCTGATAGCGTCTGCTACATAGACAGCCAAGCTGAAAAGATTATCTAACTAGATGGTGGGAGGTGGGAAGACTTAGAAGAATACATTGGAAAAGTACCTCTTCCTGCTTGAGCTGTACTCTGGGATGTGGTACCTTGGAATTTTCTTTCTTTTCTGGCAAGAGGCAGAGAATAAAGCTCCTGCCCTCCCAGTGATTAACTGCATCCAAAAAGAAGCATTTGAAGCAGAGGAAGAAGAAGTAAGTAACCCAAGGCAGTTTATACTGTGAACAATATGTTGAAGACAAACTTCTAGAAAGGGCTTTTATTGCATTGGCCAGAAAGTTCGTTCGGTTAGGGAATATGTTGTTCACTAAAGTTCTTGGTGAAAATGAAAAATGCTTTTTATTTTTACTTAAAACCAAATGAACTTTTTGGCTGACCCAATAACTTCACTTTGGGGCTTTGTGTTGTGTCCAACTCTTTGTGACCCCATGGACTGTAGCCCACCAGGCTCCTCTGTCCATGGAATTCTCCAGGCAAGAATACTAGAGTGCACTGGTAGCCATTTCATTCTCCAAGGGATCATCCCAACCCAGGAATCGAACCTGGGTCTCTTGCATTGAAGACAGATTCTTTATCTTCTGAGCCACCAGGGAAGCCCCTTGGGGCTTTGGAGTTAGTTAATAAATAAAAGTTAAGCTTCACATTGGTGACAAAGTTTATACAACCTAGATGTTTAATGCTTTCAACATCTTACTTTATATAGAAAAAGTCTGAAAACACGAATCAATTGATAGTAGTTGCCATGGCTAAGGCACAGGGTGTATATTATATACATTTAATATATTAGTAGATGGATATGCAGTATATATATTTGAGTTTTTAAAAATAATTTGTATCCCTGGTGGCTCAGAAGTAAAAATCCACCTGCCAATGCAGGAGATGCCAGTTTGATCCCTGGTCCAGGAAGATCCCCTAGAAAAGGAAATGGCAACCCACTCCAGTATTCTTGCCTGGGAATCTCATGGACAGAGGAGCCTGGTGGGCTACAGTCCATGGGGTTGCACAGAGTTGGACAGAACTTAGTGACTAAACAACAAAGTATCTTGTAAGCAGCATATAGATGAATCTTGTTTTTTAATAATCCAATCAGCTACCATATATCTTTTTAAAATTTATTTTATTGAAGTATAGTTATTTACAATGTTGCATCTGTTTGTATTGTATAGCAAAGTGATTCAGTTATATATATATATGCATTATTTTTCGTATTCTTTTCTATTATGGTTTGTCACAGGATATTGAATAGTCGGACACGACTGAGGGACTGAACTGAACTGAACTGATGGGATATTGTTCCCTGTGCCATACAGGCTTTCCTCGCAGCTCAGTCAGTAAAGAATCTGCCTGCAATGCAGGAGACCTGGGTTTGATCCCTGGGTCAGGAAGATCCCCTGGAGAAGGAAATGGCAACCCACTCC
>NW_011485459.1:12679-13885 GCF_000754665.1 Bison bison bison | reverse complement strand
TATGACTGTGAGTCTGTTTCTTTCTCATAGATAAATTCATTTCTGTCATATTTTAGATTCCGCATACAAGTGACATCATATGACATTTCCTATGTCTTTTGATTGAAGCATTTAGTCTACTGTCTTTTAAAGTGATTATTGATAGGTATGTACTTTTCTACTTGTTTTCTGCTTATTTTTGTAGTTCTGTGCTCTTTTCTTCTCATTTAGTTTCTTCCCCTGTGGTTTGGTGATTTTTTTAGTGGTATTCTTGTATTCCTTTTTCTCTTGTTTTTGTGTATCTATTGAAGGTTTTTGATTTGTGGTTAACACAGGATTCATATATGTTGACCAATAACTATATCTACTTGTTTTAGATAGTCATTTAAGTTCAAAAACATTCTAAAAGATCTACATTTTTTATTCCTTTCACCCACATTTTGTGTTTTTTTGATGTCATATTTTACATCTTAATACTTATCCTTTTACTGTTTATTGTAATTATGGCAATTTTTTCTTTCAATCTTCATAGTAGCTTATTTGAAAGAGATTGATCCACAACCTTTACTGTATATTTGCTTTTATCAGTGGGATTTTTCCTTTCCTATAAATTCTTACTTCTTGTTGTAGCTTTTTCTTTTCCAATTGCAGAAAACATTTAACAGTTCTTTTGGGTCAGTTTAGTACTGATGAACCCTTTTAGTTTTTGCATGTCTGAGAAGTTCTTTATTTCTCCTTCAATTCTGAATGATAACCTTGCTAGGTGGCATATCTTCAGTTGAAGGTTTTTCCCTTTCAGCACTTTAAAAATATCATGCCATTCCCTTCTGTCCTGCAAAGTTTCTCAGAAAAGTCTACTGATAGCCTTATGGGAGTGCCCTTGTACGTGACTCTTTTTCTCTTAGTGCCTTTAGAATTCGATCTAAATTTTGCATTTTAATTATGATATGTCTTGCTGTGGATCTCTTTGGGTTCATCTTGTTTGGGACTCTCTGTGCTTCCTGTTCATGGATATCTGGTTCCTTCTTCAGGTTTAGGAAGTTTTCAGCCATAATTTCCAGAGAAGGCAATGGCACTCCACTCCAGTACTCTTGCCTGGAAAATCCCATGGATGGAGGAGCCTGGTAGGCTGCAATCCGCGGGGTCACTAAGTCAGACACGACTGAGCGACTTCCCTTTCACTTTTCACTTTCATGCATATTGGAGAAGGAAATGGCAACCCACTCC
>NW_011485459.1:7797-12579 GCF_000754665.1 Bison bison bison | reverse complement strand
CATCAAATACATTTTCAACCCCTTTCTCTCTTCTCCTCTGGGACCCCTATAATGTGAATGTTAGTGCACTTGATGTTTCAGACATCCTTCTCATTTAAAAAAAATTGTTTTTCTTTTTGTTCTGATTGAGTGATTTCCATTATTCTATCTTCCAGATCACTTATGCATTCTTGTGTATCACCTAGTCTGCTATTAATTCCTCTGGTGTGCTTTTCATTTCAGTTATTGTATCCTGCAACTCTAACAGGTTCTTTTGTTGTATTTTCTAATTCCTTGTTAAAATTCTCAGTATGTTCACCTATTCCTTTCTCAAATTCAGTTAGCATTCTTATTATTAATGCTTCGAGCTCTTTATCTGGCCATTTATTTATCTGTTTCATTAGGTGCTTTTTCAGAGTTTGTTGTTGTTCTTTCATTTAAACAAATTCCTCTGTCCTCTCATTTTTTTAGCTTTCTCTGTCTCTATGAAATTAGGTCAAAGTTATGTATCCTGGTCCTGAAGGGGTGTCCTTGTGTGGCAGTGTCGCTATGCTATCTGTGTGACTTTGGTGGGAGAGCTGGATCTGACATGAGCATGGGTCACATCTTTCTCCAGGGTGTGCTGGCAGCTATCACCTTGGCGGGAGGTGGAGCTAGAGATAGAGGGGCTCAAGCCAGGATAGATATAGGATAGATAGAGGGTAGAACAGGATAGAACAGATAGAACAGGATAGATAGAATAGGTAGAACAGGATAGATAGAGGGGCTCAAGCCAGGAATAGGAGCTTCTTTAATGCTCAGTGGCCATCACCTCCCTATCGAGGATGGGGTCAAGTCACAAGATGTTGGAGAAGAAGCCCTGAGGGTTGACTCCAAATTGGTTTATTTCCCTCTATGTGTGCAGTCTCCCCCCTCTCAGCAATAGCACTTTTTCCACAGAGGGGAGTAGCGGTGAAACAAGAGGGACTGGAGCAGGTACCAGGTGTGGGCCAGAGTGCATGCCGGGATGGTCCTGGGATGCCCGTCTGAGCTCGTGACAACTCCCAATCTACCACCTCTGCAAGTGCCAGTGTTACCAAAAACTGGGTTCACCTCTTGATGAGTGTCAAGCCAAAAGACACAACCAAGCCAAAGATCAGGAGGAGGAAGGATTTATTACTATCTGTAGCAAATATGGAAACCATCAGGGATCTTTCCCAAAGCAGTGTCTCTCTAAACAGCAAAATTGGGGAAGTTTTAAGTTAAGGGTATATGCATATTCATGAAGGAGTTTGGTTGGTCAACAGAGTACAAACTTTAGTTGATTGAAGTCACAAGGGACAGAAAAAGTCTACATCATCATCCCTTAGGTTTCAGTTGATCTGGTGATTGAATGCTGAAGGCTGATCTTTACCATTGAAACAGAACTGGGAGTCTTACAACTGATGTTTTATCTTTGCTATTGTTACTTCTCTTAGTCTGATAACAGGCAATATTTCTGCATTCTTTTGTTCCCTTAAGATCTTTAATTACTGAGACCTGTTTGAGGACAAGAATTGCGGTCAGGATTAGATCACAAAATGGCTTAAGCCAAAAATGCCTTCTCATGTCAAGAAAGCCATATTTCTCTTTCTTGGGGACCCTCTACCTTATCATTACAGCACTAATGGCCACTCTTGCCCTGTTCAGATGCTATGCCTGGTCTGAACTGGCTCTTGCCCCCTAAGGGTGCATTCTCCTTCCCACTAGCCTTTACTCTAGTGAGAAGCTGTGCCCATGCTAGAGAGTCTGGGGCACATGCTGAGATGGTTGCAGGAAACTGGCCAGGGTCCTAGGCAGTTTCAGTCTGCTTCCTCCACCTTTCAGGCTTAAGCAGGTTTGTGTGCATGTACTTTATGAGCAGAGTCTGCTTCTTACAGTCCTTCTGTAAGTCCCACTGGCTTTCAAACCAGGCAAGGAAACTCATCTTCCTGGTGTTGGACCTCAGGGCTGGGGTGCCTAGCATGTGATTTGAACCCTTCATTCCCCAGGGAGGATCTCCAAGCCCATGATATACCCTTCTTTTCTGTGTCCCCTCCTGTAGGTGTGGGTCCCAATCTGATTGCTTCTCTTCCCTTCCTCCCCAACTCTGCATGGATCTTTCTTTACAGCCTTGGTTGTAGAAGAGTTTTTCTGCCAGTTTGTTTTCAGTGAGAATTGTTCTACATGTAGGTGTCTTTTTTATGTGTTTGTGGGCAGTGGGGGGCCGGAGGTGCACTCAGCATCCTCCTACGCTATCATTTTGATCACCTCTTGCCAAGCCAGGGTTTGGTGGTTGCTATGAAAAAATCAAATACCATATTAGAATGAATGTGGAGCAAGAAATGACTGTGGTGGTGTCCAGTCAGATTTCAAGGTTTGAGAAACTGCAATGCCCAACAGGTATGCACATCCCATTAGTAGGTAACTAGTTTCAAAACAGGACACAACCTTTTAGGGCACAACCTTTAAAAGAATGACATAGCCATATGTGTGTACCAAGTCGCTTCAGTCGTGTCCAGTTCTGTGCAACCCTATGGACTGTAGCCCATCAGGCTCCTCTGTCCATGGCATTCTCCAGACAAGAATACTGGAGTGGGTTGCCATGCCCTCCTCCAGGGAATCTTCCCCACCCAGAGATCGAACCCATGTCTCTTACATCTCCTGCATTGGCAAGTGGGTTCTTTACCACTAGTGCTACGTGGGAAGCCCCGACATAGCCAAAGGACATGATAAAAACTGGTTAGAGTCAACTGGGTCCAAGATGGCGGAAGAGTCTACTTCCAGTGGACAATGAGCTTCATTGTATGCTCATTATAAAGTATTAGCATTAAATAACATGCCCACCAGTGGCACAACAGTTCTAAGGCTAACATAAAAGGCCCCAAAGTGGGAAGTGGCCCAATTCTGGAAATCCCTGCCCTTTCCCTGAAATAGTTAGAATAATCTTCCCTCTTATTAGACTGTGAATTACCCAGCCCATAAAAACTAACCGCCCCGCCTCCCCCGATATTTCCCATATTTAAGGGCCTCTCACCTTCTGAGATGGCCCACACTCCATCTGTGGAGTGTATTTCTCTCTGAGTAAATCCACTTCTTACTTATCACTTTGTCTCTCACTGAATTCTTTTATGATGAGACATCAAGAAACTGAACTTCATTAAGTCTTGTGATCTCAGTTAAAAGACTGTGGGTTCAAGTCCCAGTCTGAGATGCATAGTTTCAGTTTTGTAAGAATGAAATAAAAATGCTTTTTGCTTTCAATTGATTTTTTCAAATGCCCAGTAAACCATTAGGACATAAAAATACCTATTAAGTTGTTTGAATTCAACTACTTAATAGATGGAAATTTTAGGTATTTATTTTAGCCTAGTGGCAACATGAAAAAATTACTGTGATGGCACTCTGTGGACCAAGAAAATTTAAACATTTAAATAGTTCTTGGTCCCCAGCTAGTGCTACTTACTTACACAAAGAAGTGGACCTACGTGGTAGAGAAGGTTAGATGAGAATGTGTGTTGTCTGTAATTGTCTTTTTTCAGGGAATTTCCAGGCCATCTTTTCTAGGATCCTGTGGGACAGAAGGAGTGCTCTGACTTTTTGTCACTTTCCCCAGGACAAAAGCAAGAAAGCAAAATCCAAAATTAAACCTTAAACAACCAGACAAACTTTCTACATAGATTTAAGATTGAAAGTGGGGTTGCCCTTAGGATCCTGAAATATAAGGATGGGATTTGCAGTTGCTATTTATTCTTTCTGGGTACAAACATGTAGGTACGTCCAAACATGTAGGTACATCCAAAGAAAGATACAGCAGTATTTGGCATGAGTGCACATGAGTGCTCAGTCATGTCCGACTCTTGGCGACCCAGTGGGGTGAAGCCCTCCAGGCTCTGTCCATGGAATTCTCCAGGCAAGAATACTGGAGTGGGTTGCCATTTCCTACTCCAAGGGATCTTCCCAACCCGGGATTGAACCTGCGTCTCCTTCATCTCCTGCATTAGCAGAAGGATTCTTTACCACTGAGCCACTAGGGAAACCCCAATATTTGTCAGTTGTTGCTTTAAAACAGTGATCACAAATATGGTAAAATCTCTCAGTGGAAAGGGTGACCAGTTTGGGATTGATTTAGTAATAAATACATACATTTTATTTTTATTATTTTAAAAATATATACTGTCTCTTTTTCATAAGAAAGAAAAGCAATTTCTTGGAAGGTACCAGAAAGTCAAGTTTCCATGGGGATTTTCAAAACATCCCCCTCCTTTGAATACTTACTTTTGTATATGGAAAAGTATTTTGGATACAAAATATAGTATAAGACTTTCACTTTTGTTCTGCATTAAATAAGGCACATGTTGGCAGCTGCACTAAACTATAACTAATATGTAACAGATATATATGAGTGGGGAAATTATCCAGAACCTAACCCACTTAGGCTCCAGGTCTGAATAATGGGTGAAGGGGACAAGTAATAGGTACTTGAATGAGTTTAATTGATTTACACCAAAAAGGGCAGCAGGTTATTAGCAGAAGAGAAGTGAAGAGAGCTGGAAGGTGATCAAGGAGGCAGAAAGAGACAAAAGCTACCTCTAAATGAGTTTGAGAAAGGATGGAGGATTCTTGGAGGGAGACCCTTTCGGGTCTCTGTCATGCCTGTGAGATACTGAGGTTGGGGGATGGAAAGAGAAGGCGAAAGGAGGAAAATATATTTAAGTTTTCCTGTGTAGAGAGCCCCCCAATAAATCCATGCATCTGCAGTCTGTTATCTTCAACAAGGGTGCCAAGAACACCCAGTGAAGAAAG
>NW_011485459.1:4930-7100 GCF_000754665.1 Bison bison bison | reverse complement strand
GGTGGCCAAAGTATTGGAGCTTCAGCTTCAGCATCAGTCCTTCCAATGAATATTCAGGACTGATTTCCTTTAGGATGGACTGATTTGATCTCCTTGTGGTCCAAGGGACTCTAAAGAGTCTTCTCCAGCACCACAGTTCAAAAGCATCAGTGGCAGTTATCAAGAAAACAAAAGATAGCAAGGGTTGGCAATAATGTGAAGAAGAGAGGACTCTTGTGCACTGTTGGTGGGAATGCAAGTTGGTATCGCCTTTATGGAAAACAGCATGGAGGTATCTCAAAAAATGAAATTGATGGTTCAGCAATCCCATTTCTGGATAGAAACCGAAAGGAAATGAAATCAACTATCTTGAAGAGATATCTGCACCCCTATGTTCATGCAGCGTTATTCACAATAGCCAAGGCATGAAAACAACCTATGTCCGTCAACAGATGAATGGATAAAGAGATGTGTGTGCGTAGAGAATCGAATATTATCCAACTTTAAAAAAAGAAGAAAATCCTGCCATTTGCATCAACATGGATGAACCTGGAAGACATGCTGAGTGAAATACGCCAGACACAGAAAAACAAATACTGTATGATCTCACTTAAATGTGGAATCTAAAATAGTTGAATTTATAGAAGCAGAGACTAGAATGGTGATTGCCAGAGGCTCTGTGGAGGGGGCGATGGGGAGATGCTGGTCACGTGGTACAAAGTTTCTGGATGAATAAGTTCTGATAATCTAATGTATAGCAATGTGAATTATAGTCAACAATATTGTATACTTGAAATTTGCTAAAAGAGTAGATCTTAAGTTTTCTTACCACATACACAGAAAAAAAAGGTTACTATGGGGGATGATATATTAGTTAACTTGATTATGGTTATTATTTTATGAAGTATATGTATATCAACATATACAGGGAAGCCTGGCGTGCTACAGTTCATGGGGTTGTGAAGAGTTGGACATGACTTGTTGACTGAACAACAACAACATGTATATCATAACATCAAACCACACACCTAAATAAGGTTTTTGTCAACTATACCTCAAAAAAAAAAAAATGGGGGAATATCTCCTATTCCTGTGTAATAGGAGTAGAATCCCTCTTTGGAATCTTGAAAATTATTTTATTAAAAAATTAAATTGCTTTTTCAGGATATTTATTAATATGACAAATCTGTTTTATTTTTATAAGAAGAAGAAAACAGAATGTAGCTAGATGGTGATTATAACAATGTGAAAATTACATATGCCAGTGCTGGAAGAGAATATCAGCCATCATTTATTGAGCTCCTATTGTATACTATCTCTTTTACGTATACTGTTCTCCTTTAATACAGTGACCCTAGAGGGTAGGTGTTGTCTGAGATATTAGATTAGAAAATGGTCTCAGGAATGTTAAGTCATTTTCCTGAGTCATATAATTAGTGAGTACTGGAGCCAGAATTCAAGCCCAGGTCTGTCTGAGACCAAAGTTCTTGCTTCTACTGCTTTCTCTTTGAAAAATAGATTACTGATTCTTTTTTTGTCTCTTAAGATTTTGGGGTTTTTTTGTTTTGTTTTGTTTTTGAGTTTGCATGTATTGTATGATTTTTTTTTTTTTTAGAGCTTCACCAATAAAAGCATTTTAAATTGCTAAAAAAATTTTAGAAATTGTTACTTAAAATTTTTTTTAAATTTTATATTGGATTATCTTTGATTAACAATGTTGTGTTAGTTTCAGGTGTACTGCAAAGTGATTCAGTTACACATATACAAGTATCTATTGTTTTTCAAATTCTTTTCCCATTTAGGTTATTATAGAATATTGAGCAGAGTTCTCTGTGCTATACAGTAGGTCCTTGTTGGTTATTCATTTTAAATATAGCCATGTATATATGTCAATCACTCCTCCCACCCTTCCCCCTGGTAACCATAAGTTCCTTCTCTAAGTCTTGTCTGTTTCTGTTTTGTAAATAAGTTCATTTGTATCAGGAAAAAAAATGAAATTTCTTTAGAAATTGTTTCTTGAATTTTGAACTGACATTTCTTTGAAAAGAGCACTGTGTTAAGACTGGAGCATAATATAGCTCAGCTTTATGTGGGTTATATATACAACCACTATTTATTTTAAAATAATTTATGAAAGCTCCTACTCTGCTCAGTTCTAGGGCTTCCCTGATGGCTCAGTTGGTAAAGAAAG
>NW_011485459.1:1601-3054 GCF_000754665.1 Bison bison bison | reverse complement strand
ACCCTGGCAACCATAAGTTCATCCTCTAAGTCTGTGAGTCTGTTTCTATTTTGTAAATAAGTTCATGTGTATCATTTTTAAAGATTTCCCATATAACTGATATCATATGATATTTGTCTTTCTCTGCTTTACTTCAGTTAGTATGATAATCTCTAGGTCCCTCGGTGTTGCTGCAAATAACGTGATTTCATTCTTTTTCATGGCTGAGTAATATTTCGTTGGATATATGTACCACATCTTCTTCATCCATTCCTCTGTTGATGGACATTTAGGTTGCATCCATGTCTTGACTATTGTAAACAGTGCTGTAGTGAATACATATTAAATAAGACTATATCAGTGTTAGACTTCCTAAGTGTGCTACGTTTCCTGAATGTGATACACATATTATAGTTACATAGAAGAATGTCATGTGTCTCATATGTCTTAAGAAAAATATGCTTGAAGTATTAATATATATGTGTGAAATGTCAAGATATCAGAAACTTATACTTAAATCTCTTGCATCATTCATAAAAAAAGTGTGTGTCTGGGTGTGTGTGAGCCTTTACACAAAAACATACTTAGAGAGAAAACACATTTGGCAAAAGATTGACAACTGGTGAATATAAGTAGAGGGTATATGTGTATTCATTGTACTATTTTTACAACTTTTCTGTAGGATTAAAATTTTTCAAAATAAAAAGAGCTGGAAAGAATATCATATAAAATAAAATTAAAATAATGCTGACCCAAGGATAAATAGCAAGAGACAAAGTTGTGATGAGCAAAGTTAGAAGCAGAGCAAGGACAGAAAGTCAAAATCTGTGATTTCTCCTGGCTCTATTCCTGCAGACCACCGTGCTGCCTCTGAATATTCTATCATATGCCACATAGTCTTCAAATTAGGAACCAAACTACTCCCATAATGTTAGGATTATGAATTCTTGACCTTGTGTTCCAAGAAAAAGCTGTTTGAGCAGTTCATTCTATAGCCTGAACTACTTCCTGTCCTTTTTCCTAGAGACGTGGTCTCTAGGTCTGACAGAATTTTCTTTTCCTTGGTTGTAGGTTTGTTATGGGGTTAACACAGCTCCCGCAGTCTGGAAGGAGAGCTTGGTGGTGGTGGTGGTGTTCAGCTGTGAAGTCATGTGTGACTCTTTGCGACTGCATGGACTGTAGCACACCAGGCTCCTCTGTCCCCCACCATCTCCCGAAGCTTGCTCAGACTCATGTCCATTGAGTCAGTGATGCTATCTAACCATCTCATCCTCTGCTGCCCCCTTCTCCTTTTGCCTTCAATCTTTCCCGGCATCAGGGTCTAGATGCTAGATACCAGCAATTTCAGGCATTTTAAAATGCATTTTTGAAAGTCAGAGAAAATTTATCTGATTTGCAAGACTTCCTTCCTCTAATACTTATGTGAACACTTTCTGGGCATATTCTGAATCTCACTCCTCTCTCTTCCCTCATG
>NW_011485459.1:706-1023 GCF_000754665.1 Bison bison bison | reverse complement strand
CACAGAGTCCAAAAGACTGTTCTGTACATCTGTGTCTCTTTTGCTGTCTTGCATACAGGGTTGTCGTTACCATCTTTCTAAATTCCAGAGAAAAGTGAAAGGGAAGTCACTCAGTCGTGTCGAACTCTTCGTAACCCCATGGACTGCAGCCTACCAGGCTCCTCCGTCCATGGGACTTTCCAGGCAAGAGTACTGGAGTAGGGTGCCATCGCCTTCTCCGATACTGTATTGGTGTTTTTCTTTCTGGCTTACTTCACTCTGTATAATAGGCTCCAGTTTCATCCACCTCATTAGAACTGATTCAAATGTATCCTTTT
>NW_011485459.1:0-606 GCF_000754665.1 Bison bison bison | reverse complement strand
TTATGAATCCAGACTAAGCCAGGCCTCTAATAGGTCAATAATTTTTTACTGAGCACTTCCTATTTGTCAGGAAGAATGTTTGGAGGTGGGCAGAAAGAGTGAATGAGACGCACCCTTAACTTAGTGGTCCACAGTATCCCACATCACGTTCACACTGGCCTCATCTGAAGAAGAGTGTGGGGGAGAAGATGGTGCTCACCATGTGGATATGAGTGCATCATTTAGGAATTGTGTACATCTGCTAGTGATAGACACTCAATAAAAAAATGGCTAAAATAAATTGGCAGTTTACTTTTCTCTTTTGCAGACAGAGGTAAGCAACGTAGTGCTCATCTTTTTGTTTTTTTTGAATACTGCCTTATTTTCTAATACTACAAGATGCTCTCTGCCCTGATCCTAAAATCAGCTATTTCTTTTTTTAAAATTTTTTATTATTATTTTTTTTTACTTTACAATATCGTATTTGTTTTGCCATATATCAACATGCATCCACCATGTGTACATGTGTTCCCCATCCTGACCCCCCTCCCACCTCCCTCCCCATACTATCCCTCTGGGTCATCCCAGTGCACCAGCCCCAGGCTTCCTGTATCCTGCATCGAACCT
>NW_011485458.1:9096-9816 GCF_000754665.1 Bison bison bison | reverse complement strand
ATATTTCCTTGATATCTCTAATTTTCTTGAAGAGACCTCTAGTCTTTCCCATTCTATTGTTTTCCTCCATTTCTTTGCATTGATCGCTGAGGAAGGCTTTCTTATCTCTCATTGCTATTCTTTGGAACTCTACATTCAAATGGGTATATCTTTTCTTTTCTTCTTTGCTTTTCACTTCTCTTCTTTTTACAGCTATTTGTAAGGCCTCCTCACACAGCCATATTGCTTTTTTGCATTTCTTTTTCTTGGGGATGGTCTTGCTCCCTGTCTCCTGTACAATGTCACGAACCTCCGTCCATAGTTCATCAGGCACTCTGTCTATCAGATCTAGCCCCTTAAATCTATTTCTCACTTCCCCTGTATAGTCATAAGGGATTTAATTTAGGTCATACCTGAATGGTATAAGTCAATTAAAACTTCTGAAATTTAATAATTTGACCCACATAAGGTATTCATGTTTACAAAAGCCTGCATTTTAATATAAAGATAAGAATTCATACAGGTAATCATATAAAGTTTCATTATAGAACAGAAAATAAGGCTAGATTTTAGCCTGTTTTTAGTTTTACATATTTAAGCTTTCTAGTGCAGACTTTAGATTAATTAGGTATGTATTCTTCTGTGATGGGAAACAGGATGCAAGTAATCTCAACACAGATTAAATGGTTTTAATGTCGTGAACCAGCAATTGTCTCTAGAAATAACTGACCCTATTTTCCA
>NW_011485458.1:4030-6387 GCF_000754665.1 Bison bison bison | reverse complement strand
GAAAGGAGAATTCACTGATTTAGACTTGATACTGACATAACACCAAAGTTTTATATCTTCTATTTCATGCATATCACAAGTTGCAACAACAACCACAAAAATGAAATAAAGAAAACTTTTTTTTTTTTGGACAAAAATGTACCACGTGAAGTAAAATTAACTTTAAGACACTGATATGCTCTTGTCTATGATGAAAATACAAGAACCCATAATCAAAATTTGAGTTGATTTTAAAGTCAGAAAGAAATGAATAGAGTGCAGTGAGACAAGAAAACATGGCAAAGGGTTTAATACTGCAGATTGAAATTCAGTCTTAGAAACAGTGAAGTGTAGTGATGGTGTGGGGAAGCTGAATCCATCATATGGAAGGCAAACCAAGGATACTTTCTCTGAATGCAGAAAAACAGAAAAGAGAGTATGACAATTAAAACTATAAGATAAGACATGGGGAAGATAGAATGAGAAAGTTTATCTTCCTAAGGAGGAGATCAAAACCAAAAGATAATGAAAGAAAAGCAATATAAGATTTAATTTAGTAAAATATCACACAACTGAAGAAAGGTTTGACTTATAAGACAAAGTGTTTACCAAGAAAAATATCTCATTCTAGTGAATTTCTGAGACATTTCATGAAAAATTAATAATTCTACAATCAAAAAGCAGAAAATGAAAATTTTACTCCAGGGAATAAAAAAAAGACTTTGGAACATTTGCAATAACAAATGAAGAAGAGAATAGAGTAAAATCTACAATATTTTGACAGAAAAAAGAAGTAAAAAAAAAATTTATATTCCAGATAGTCTGTCAACATACATAGGTGGCATGTAGGGCAGAGAAAGTGAACCACCACGTTCTTTCACAAGAAACACTGGAAGATATATTCTAGCGAGTAAAAATATGAATTATTATATTTATTAATTTATTCATCAAATATTTAGTGATAGCTCTCTGTAGTACCATTATTATAGAAAGACAGTATGCTAGGCATTGAGGATAAAAAGGTGGGCCAAGCTTTGTATGGTGCTTGAACTTAATGCATTTCTAGAATGCATAACTGGGAGATAGGATCCAAAGAGGAAATAAAAAAGTATTCATTCTCAAAATTATCATCATCCTTAGCAAGTGATTTTGGTTATCAAGTTCTCTGGTTCCAAGATTGCTGCTATATCCCTAACATAATGTCTTGTTAAGGATAGAGGATATCCAGAAGACTTACCTAATTTATGCTTCACCTTGTTGTTCACTTCTGGGTACAGGGGCACTAGGAAATTTAGTTTCGGTCTTGGCACATTGAAATCTAGAATGAAATGAGCTGTTAGTAAAGAATGAGAGAACAGACATTGGGGAGACAACCAGTTGTCTTGGATATACACATACATGGGAAAATTACTCTCATACACAACTTTTTATGGTGTATATCATTACAGACTTTCTGAATGAAATTTTGCAAATTATATTAAAATATTTAAAATCTTTATATACTTTTGATGGCGCTTTTTTACTTTGAGGAAGTTGTTCTAATGAAACAGAGTAATTCTGTCTCACCAAGCAGACTTCAGAAGTTCACAGCTATGGTCATCTTGGTACGTAGATTGGAAACAATCCAAATGTCAAGAAAACCAATCAAAGTTGTAGGTTCTGGATATCAACTAATTACTTTTTGAATGGGGTATGGGATACAGTTGTGCCCTTTAAGGTACTTCAAATTGTAGCTCCTAATCCCTTTATTTTAATAATAAGGTTTAAGTAATGTCAAACTTGAGACTTTTTTCTTAAATTTTGGTATCCTATATGCTGCTGAGCTTTCCCAAAGTAACCAGTTTTTTTCATTCTCACTTGTCCAACACTCTATAGTTTGCTGCCTATTAAATATTGTATACTGATCTGATTTGTAATCAAAATTGTAGATAAGTAAGACATTATCATCTAGTTATATTTAGTTTCATCATTCAGAGAGTTCAGGATTTGGTCAATGAAGAATATGATATTTAGCTGATTCATCTTGCAAAAACCATTTGAAATTTCTTTCTTCCTACATAGGGTGGGAGATTACCAATTATAACCAATTTGTTTCTGTAGGGTCTTAATTTTCCTAAACATAACAAATATTTAGAGAGGTACAACTTTATTCTTCATAAAAAGATAATTTCTTAACAGAAAATGGATTTTATACACATTACATTCCCTTATCATTTAAATTAACCAATGAAATAAAGTTTATTGATATCAGCAATCAATTCCTAAAAGATGATGCTGGCAAAGTGGTGCACTCAATATACCAGCAAATCTGGAAAACTCAGCAGTGGCCACAGGACTGGAAAAGGTCAGTTTTCATTCCAATTCAAAGAAAGGCAATG
>NW_011485458.1:771-1315 GCF_000754665.1 Bison bison bison | reverse complement strand
CCAAAAGGAGCTACTTCACGTTCAAGGTCTGGAAGGGCGGCAGTACGAAATACCTTTAGTCCAAGGTAAAGAGCAGTGGCCGTGCTTTGCTGGAGCAGCCGTGAAGAGATACCCAACATCCAAGGTAAGAGAAACCCAAGTAAGACGGTAGGTGTTGCGAGAGGGCATCAGAGGGCAGACACACTGATACCATAATCACAGAAAACTAGTCAATCTAATCACATAGACCACAGCCTTATCTAACTCAATGAAACTAAGCCATGCCTTGTGGGGCCACCCAAGACAGGCGGGTCATGGTGGAGAGATCTGACAGAATGTGGCCCACTGGAGAAGGAATGGCAAACCACTTCAGTATTCTTGCCTTGAGAACCCCATGAACAGTATGAAAAGGCAAAATGATAGGATACTGAAAGCAGAACTCCCCAGGTCAGTAGGTGCCCAATATGCTACCAGATTTCAGTGGAGAAATAACTCCAGAAAGAATGAAGGGATGGAGCCAAAGCAAAAACAATACCCAGTTGTGGATGTGACTGGTGATAGAGGC
>NW_011485458.1:0-395 GCF_000754665.1 Bison bison bison | reverse complement strand
TGCAGAGTTCCAAAGAATAGCAAGAAGAGATAAGAAAGCCTTCCTCAGCGATCAATTCAAAGAAATAGAGGAAAACAACAGAATGGGAAAGACTAGAGATCTCTTCAAGAAAATTAGAGATACGAAGGGAACATTTCATGCAAACATGGGCTCAATAAGGACAGAAATGGTATGGACCTAACAGAAGCAGAAGATATTAAGAAGAGGCGGCAAGAATATACAGAAGAACTGTATAAAAAAGATCTTCATGACCCAGATAATCATGATGGTGTGATCACTCACCTAGAGCCAGACATCCTGGAATGTGAAGTCAAATGGGCCTTAGAAATCACTACAAACAAAGCTAGTGGAGGGGATGGAATTCCAGTTGAGCTATTTCAAATCCTGAAAGATGA
>NW_011485457.1:14882-15414 GCF_000754665.1 Bison bison bison | reverse complement strand
ATATATGTCAATCCTACACACCCAATTTCTCTCAACCTCCTTCCTGCTCCACAGGTCTGTTATCTATGTCTATATCTCTATTACTGCCCTGCAAGCAGGTTTATTACTACCATTTTTCTAGATTTCAAATATGTGTTCAGTTCAGTTCAGTTCAGTTGCTCAGTCGTGTCCGACTCCTTGTGACCCCATGAATCACAGTACACCATGCCTCCCTGTCCATCACCAACTCCTGGATTTCACTCAAACTCACGTCCACTGAGTCAGTAATGCCATCCAGCCATCTCATCCTCTGTCGTCCCCTTCTCCTCCTGTCCCCCAATCCCTCCCAGCATCAGAGTCTTTTCCAGTGAGTCAGCTCTTCACATGAGGTGGCCAAAGTACTGGAGTTTCAGCTTTAGCATCACTCCTTCCAAAGAACACCCAGGACTGATCTCCTTTAGAATGGACTGGTTGGATATCCTTGCAATCCACGGGACTCTCAAGAGTCTTCTCCAACACCACAGTTCAGAAGCATCAATTCTTCGGTGCTCAG
>NW_011485457.1:9632-11423 GCF_000754665.1 Bison bison bison | reverse complement strand
CAGTCATGCCCGACTCTTAGCGACCCCATGGACTGCAGCCTACCAGGCTCCTCCTTCCATGGGATTTTCGAGGGTGCCATTGCCTTCTCCAATTTCTTCCTTCAGACAGCCTCAAATCAAATTCATTAGTGCTATGGGCCTCCCATATGACAATGGTAGCTTAATAAGTTTTAAGGACTCTGGCTTAAATTAGGGTGAATTCATTTCATCACTGTCATGAAAGTGTCATGGTCATTTCTCCCTACAACAAGATGACCAGGACTTTTACTGCAAAAGAGACATAGCTAACAGAGTGGTAGCACAGTAGCACAGTTTATTTTCTCTCTGTACAAATTCTCTCAGAATATTTTAGATTTCTAGTAGTGAAAATTTACAGCTTTGGATTTTTATCTCCATTTAATCATGAGTAGTCCAGACCTTCAGGGTAGTTACTGAGAAAAGTTCACAGACCCAGTGACTCACTTCTTGGGTAGCCCAGGAAATAAGGACATTGCAGGACAAAGTACAGGAAAGTAGGACATTGTAGGACAAAGTACAGAGTACTAGAACAGAGAGAATCAGAAGGGTCTGTGGGAAGAAGGTTTGGGGTATTAAGATGGTGAGGTAGTACCTGCTTCCTGAGCAAGGATGATTTTGTTCTTCGAATAATTCTGCTGGTTGACAAAGAAATGATATTCAGAGATAATATGCAGGAATGCATCTAGTGCATTCAATAAGATCTATTGCTAGAGGACCCTATCTGGTGGAGCAGAGTGAAACTTGGGACTAGGCCATTCAAGATCCTCTCAATTTTACCAGACGTTAACTCAGCACAAAATATAAATTTTATTAGCCCTCACCCACAACTGGCCCCTCCCTGCATGAGCACATGCATGGTCACATGTGTACACACACACACACACACACAAAAGGAACAGTACAAATGACTGAGGAATATTAGGTCCCAGAAATGGATGAGTGGATTCTTGAGTGGTAGTTTCCCAATCCCTGTGATTTGGGCATTGTTAGCTACCATGGTAACATAGGCACTGAAACAGGCAGTTCATCTCAACCCGATGTCCCCACCCCTATCTCCAGTTTCTCTAGGGACTGGCCAGTAGGCAGGGTGCATGGACAGGATTTAAAGCCCAGGCCCATGTCTTCTAAAAGGTTGTCCACTCACCCACTGCCTTCTCAGCTCCTGGCAGCCTGGCGACCTCACTTACCAATTAAAGGAGTCTAAAATGAAGTCAGGAACATCAGAGGAGGAGAGGTTAGATGTCAAACTGGAATTTCCAGGTGGGATTGTGGTCATCACCCTTCAAGCACTGGATCCTGGTGAGCCGTAGGGGCACAGGGACTTTCAGCTTGTTTGGACCCCACAGTTCCCAGTTGGAGAACACTGGAGACTGCTGAAGACCTCGTAGAAGACAGAGAAGGAGATAAGCAGGCTAACCACGAGGTGGGGTGGGGAGCTTGTTCTTTTCCAAAGAGCTGCCGCTAAGTTGAGACCATCATGGGCAAGGGATGCAGGAAAAATGGGAATTGATCAGGGGCCCTGAGCCTGGGACCAGCAAAAAGAGCAGCAGCCCAGTAGCTCCACTCCATGAAGCACACTGTGAACCAATCCCTTGGCTTCTAAGAGCACTAGGTTTGATGCACTTCAGCTGCCAGCAAGGGAACAGGAAGCCTGGCATGCAGGCTCCACCTACTCCAACTGGCTCCACTCACTCCAATAGCATCCTGAGGTTAGCAAATCCTACAGATGCCAAGAGTCATTCAAAAAGACATGCAATCCTGCCTCCTATTATG
>NW_011485457.1:6307-6876 GCF_000754665.1 Bison bison bison | reverse complement strand
TAGTTCTTTGGCCCATTTTTTGATTGGGTCATTTATTTTTCTGGAATTGAGCTGCAGGAGCTGCTTGTATATTTTTGAGATTAATTCTTTGTCAGTTGCTTCATTTGCTATTATTTTCTCCCATTCTGAAGGCTGTCCTTTCACCTTGCTTATAGTTTCCTTCATTGTGCAAAAGCTTTTAAGTTCATTAGGTCCCATTTGTTTACTTTTGCTTTCCATCTCCATTACTCTGGGAGGAGGGTCATAGAGGATCCTGCTGTGATTTATGTCAGAGAGTGTTTTGCCTATGTTTTCCTCTAGGACTTTTATAGTTTCTGGTCTTACATTTAGATCTTTAATCCATTTTGAGTTTATTTTGTGTATGGTGTTAGAAAGTGCTCTAGTTTCATTCTTTTACAGGTGGTTGACCAGTTTTCCCAGCACCACTTGTTAAAGAGATTGTCTTTTCTTCATTGTATATTCTTGCTTCCTTTGTCAAAGATAGGTGTCCATAGGTGTGTGGATTTATCTCTGGGCTTTCTATTTTGTCCCATTGATCTATATTTCTGTCTTTGTGCCAGTACCATACT
>NW_011485457.1:4838-5416 GCF_000754665.1 Bison bison bison | reverse complement strand
ATTTCTTTTTCTGCTCTGATTGCTGTGGCCAAAACTTCCAAAACTATGTTGAATAGTAGTGGTGAGAGTGGGCACCCTTGTCTTGTTCCTGACTTTAGGGGAAATGCTTTGAATTTTTCACCATTGAGGATAATGTTTGCTGTGGTTTGTCATATATAGCTTTTATTATGTTGAGGTATGTTCCTTCTATTCCTGCTTTCTGGAGGGTTTTTATCATAAATCGATGTTCAATTTTGTCAAAGGCTTTCTCTGCATCTATTGAGATAATCATATGGTTTTTCTTTCAATTTGTTAATGTGATGTATTACATTGATTGATTTGTGGATATTGAAGAATCCTTGCATCCCTGGGATAAAGCCCACTTGGTCATGATGTATGGTCTTTCTAATATGTTGTTGGATCTGTTTGCTAGAATTTTGTTAAGGATTTTTGCATTATGTTCATCTGATATTGGCCTGTAGTTTTCTTTTTTTGTGGGATCTTTATCTGGTTTTGGTATTAGGGTGATGGTGGCCTCATAGAATGAGTTTGGAAGTTTACCTTCCTCTGCAATTTTCTGGAAGAGTTTGAGTAGGATA
>NW_011485457.1:0-572 GCF_000754665.1 Bison bison bison | reverse complement strand
TGGGGAAGACTAGATATCAATTTGAGAAAACTAGAGATACCAAGGGAACATTTCATGCAAAGATGGGCTTAATAAAGGACAGAAATGGTATGGACCCAACAGAAGCAGAAGATAATATGAAGAGGTGGCAAGGATACACAGAAGAACCATACAAAAAAGATCTTCATGACCCAGATAACCACAATGGTGTGATCACTCACCTAGAGCCAGACATCCAGGAATGCGAAGTCCAGTGGGCCTTAGGAAGCATCACTATGAACAAAGTTAGTGGAGGTGATGGAAATCCAGTTGAGCTATTTCAAATCCTAAAAGATGATGCTGTTAAAGTGCTGCACTCAATATGCCAGCAAATTTGGAAAACTGAGCAGTGGCTGCTGGATTAGAAAACATCAGTTTTCATTTGAATCCCAAAGAAAAGAAATGCCAAAGAATGTTCAAACTACTGCACAAATGCAATCGTCTCACAGGCTAGCAAAGTAATCCTCAAAAATCTCCAAGCCAGGCTTCAACAGTACATGAACCGTGAACTTCCCAGTGTTCAACCTGGATATAGAAAAGGCAGAGGAACCAGA
>NW_011485456.1:13479-14939 GCF_000754665.1 Bison bison bison | reverse complement strand
ATACAAAAAACTTACACACAATGTTTATGGCAGCTTATTCATCATTGTCAAAATTTGGAAGCAACCAAGGTGTCCTTTAGTAGATGAATAGATAAATGCACTGTGGCACATCTAGACAATGGAATATTATTCAGCACTAAAAAGAAATGAACTAGTCCACTATGAAAAGACATGAAAGCGACTTTAATCATATTACTGTGTGAAAGATGCCAAGCTGAAAAGGCTACATACTGTATGATTTCAACTATGTGACATTCTGGAAAAGGGAGAAGTGTAGAGACAATAAATACATCACTGGTTGTCATGGGTTAAAGGGACATTAGGATGAGTGAGCAGAGAACATAGAGGATTTTTATGGTAATGAAATTACCCTGTATGATATTATAATGATGGATACACATCACTATACATTTGTTCAAACTCATAGGATGTACAATACTAAGATTAAACTGTAATGTAAACTATGGACTTTAGGTGATGATGTTATTCAGTGCAGGTTTACCAACTGTAAGAAATGTACCTCTGATTGGGGATGTTAATAATGGGAGAGGCTATGCATGTCGGGGGCGGGGTGGGGGTAGGGGGGGCAAGGCATATGGTAACTCTATATACTCTCTGCTCAATTCTGCTGTGAATCTAAAACTCCTCAAAAAAATATAGTTTATTCAAAGTATAAATGTGCACTGTTGTTCAGTCGCTCAGTTGTGTCCGAATCTCTGGGACTCCATGGATTGCAGCACACCAGGCTTCCCTGTCCTTCACTGTCTCCCAGAGTTTGCTCAAATTCCTGTTCTCTGAGTCTGTGATGCCATCCAATCATCTCATCTCACTATGCAGTTTCTGCCTATCTGAAATCAAGAGGCCGGACACTATCTGATTTCAACCAATCGGAAATCAAGAGGCTGGACACTATTGAATTCGGGAAGTTTGGCATGCTAAACATAAAATGAGAGACTCACCAAAGGAAAGAAGGTACAATCTCAGAATCAAAAGTAGAACACATTCAAGGAGGCAAGTAAATCTAAAAAGAGCTTACAAAAAAGAAATTCCAGACATTTGATATGGTTAAAGATTATATTATTTTTGCTAGGAAGTCTGCTGAAATAAAGAAGAAAGAGACAGGACTAGGCATTACCAGTCAGAGAAAAGGCAGGTGTAAAATAGTTTTTAATGACATTTCTTACTTACTGTACTTGGCAAGATGATGGCTCAAAACACTACTATCAATACTTCTCACAGGAAAAGGCAAGCTCCAGGTTTTAAGTGCAAATTTGCTGCACCAAGACCTGGTCTCTAAAAACCCCAACTTTCAATTTGTTAAGTCTGTAGTCAAGCCACACCTAGCACTGTTCTTAGCTCTAAAGCCTTTGCGGTTCCTTCTACCAAAACATTGCGCACACACTTGACTGGCAACTTGAGATCAGAAAATAAGTCTTACTATTGATTAATACTTTTTGAAT
>NW_011485456.1:12089-12273 GCF_000754665.1 Bison bison bison | reverse complement strand
GTCTTGTTTTTGCTCACTGTATAGAGCTTCTCCATCTTTGGCTGCAAAGAACATAATCTGATTTCACTACTGACCACCTGGTGATGTCCATGTGTAATGATCTCTTGGGTTGTTAGAAAAGGGTGTTTGCTATGACCAGTGTGTTCTCTTGACAAAACTCTGTTAGCCTTTGCCCTGCTTCATT
>NW_011485456.1:9149-9837 GCF_000754665.1 Bison bison bison | reverse complement strand
CTTCCAGTATGTCTGGCTCTAGATCAGTGACCCCACCTTCATTGTTATTCGGGTCATTAAGACCTTTGCTGTATAGTTCTTCTGTGTATTCTTGTCATCTCTTCTGCTTCTGTTAGGTCCTTACCATTTCTGTCCTTTATCATGCCCATCCTTGCATGAAATGTTCTCTTGATAGCCCCAGTTTTCTTGAAGAGATCTCTAGACTTTCCTATTCTATTGTTTTTCTCTACTTTGCATTGTTCATTGAAGAAGGCCCTGTTATCTCTCCTTGCTATTCTCTGGAACTCTGCATTCAGTTGGGTATATCTTTACTTTTCTCCCTTGCCTTTCCCTTTTCTTCTTTCCTCAGCTATTTGCAAAGCCTCCTCAGACAATCAGTTTGCCTTCTTACATTTCTTTTTCTTTGGGTTAGCTCCAGTTACTGTCTCCTGTACAGTGTTACAAACCTCCATCTGTCATTCTTCAGGCACCCTATTTACCAGATCTAATCCCTTGAATCTATTCATCACCTCCACAGTATAATCATACGGGATTTGATTTAGGTCATACCTGAAAGGCCTAGTGGTTTTCCCTACTTTCTTCCATTTAAGCCTGAATTTTGCAATAAGTAGCTGATGATCTGAGCCACAGTCAGCCCCAGGTCTTGTTTTTGCTCACTGTATAGAGCTTCTCCATCTTTGGCTGCAAA
>NW_011485456.1:8628-9049 GCF_000754665.1 Bison bison bison | reverse complement strand
GGGGGCTTAGGCATTCCGGGTAGAGTCAGATAGCTCTCAGCACTGGTCGGCCCCGGTGTGCCTGATACTCCAACCCGAAGCCTTCCCCTCACATCTCACTTCCTCCCTCTAGTCCTCACCTGACAGTAATTGGTCTCTCCGTTCACTTCGCAGAAATTGACTGGCGCCAACCCGGGAAGATAGAAAGCGTTGGAGCTGGCGGTCTGAAGGCCCAGGATCAGTCCCAGCACCAGCAACCCCCTGAGCCCGGGGAGGGTGGGCCATAGGCTCCAGGGGTAGGTTCCCATGCAGAAACAACGGATACTCATTTAAGTAGCCGGTTCTGCGCTTGGGGACACACCCACCGCGGGCGTGATTGGACCCACTGGAAAGAAGAAGCGGAAATGATGAGGAGAACAGAAAGGACAGAGGAAAGCCCAGA
>NW_011485456.1:7840-8528 GCF_000754665.1 Bison bison bison | reverse complement strand
CTTTTAATTTCATGGCTGCAGTCACCGTCTGCAGTAATTTGAGAGTCCAAGAAAATAAAATCTGTCACTGCTTCTACTTTAACCCCTTCTGTTTGCCATTAAGTGATGGGACCAGATACCATGATCTTAGTTTTGTTTTATATTGAGTTTCAAGCCAGTTTTTTCCCTTTCTTCTTTCACCCTCATCAAGAGGTTCTTTAGTTCCTCTTCACTTTCTGCCACCAGAGTGTTATCTGTATATCGGAGGTTATTGATATTTCTCAGGGCAATCTTGATTCCAGCTTGTGCTTCTTCCAGCCCAGCATTTCTCATGATGTACTCTGCATATAAGTCAAATAAGCAGGGTGTTAATATACAGCTTTGATACTCCTTTCCCAACTTTGAACCAATCCATTGGTCCATGTCTGGTTCTAAATATTGCTTCTTGACCCTCATACAGGCTTCTCAGGAGACAGGTAAGGCGGTCTGCTTCTCCCATCTCTTTAAGAATTTTCCACAGTTTGTTGTGATCCACACATTCAAAAGCTTTATCATAGTTAATTAAGCAGAAGTAGGTGTTTTTCTGGAATTCTCTTGCTTTCTCCATGATCCAACAAATGTAGGCAATTTGATCTCTGGTTCCTCTGCCTTTTCTAAACCTAGCTTGTACATCTGGAAGTTCTTGATTCACATACTGCTGAAACCTAGC
>NW_011485456.1:3048-5761 GCF_000754665.1 Bison bison bison | reverse complement strand
TGTGGCTACTAGAACATTTAAGATTATGTATGCTGTTGGACAGCACAATCTGGGGAAGGAGGAAAAAGGGAGGGAAACTGAAGAAGAGAGAGTAGAAGGAAGGGGGTTGCTCTTAGATTCTGAAAGAAACTTTTCTTTCTCTTAGGGCAGGGATCTTATTTTGCAGCCTCTGTCAGAATCCTTACCTTCTGCTCCTTGTTCTGTCTTTTAATGCAAAGTGTCTGTATTTGCACCTAGAGAGTATGGTAGGTGCATGCTCAATCTTGTCTGACTCTTTGTGACTCCATAGACTGTAGCCTGCCAAGCTCTTCTGTTCATGGGATTTTTCAGGCAAGAATACTGGAGTGGGTTGCCATTTCCCATTCCAGCGGATCTTCCCAACCCAGGGACTGAACCTGCATCTCCTTCAAGTCTTCTGGATTGGAGGTGGACTCTACTGCTGAGCCACCAGGGGAAGTATTGTAGGCATCACAGGACAAAAATAGAAGAGCGTATTATTTTCCCTCCTTGTGTCTCAAGAGTTTTGGAGAACAGAGGTCATTTGTTTATGTTGAGATGTGTGTCCCTGGCCAAGGGCATTTCTGTGCAAGTTCCCTCACTCCAAGAGTTCTGCATCTTCTGCAGATTGGCAGGGGCGATTCAAGACCAAACAAAGGCAGCTAACTGGCCAATAGCAGAAGCTGGTAGAAATTTTAGCGAGGTAACTCCTGGACCCAAGAGGTAGGAAAGGTTGTTGGGGAAATGAATGGAGAAAATGTACTAATGATCAGAATTAGTCATGTTGTTAGTAAAAGGATTAAACTTGACCAAGAAAACTGGAGAAGCCCCTGTACAGATTTGAAAAACAGGATAACCCAGCAGGCCGGAACTGCTGCAGCCTGGGCAGCCTGCCAAGTGCCTGCGGATTCTGCTAACCCGGGGGCGGGGGGGGGGGCGTTCTGGGCACTGCCTGGAGGAGGGGTGCCCCCCAGGTCCTCTACAGGATGCCTGCCCCTGCCCCTCTGCTCACTCTCCAGAGAGATTCTGAGAAGCAGGAAAGAGCAGTGGTCAGCAGATTACCATCCTCACCCTCCACAACTCCAATAGTGCCATCAAGGTTTTCCATTAAAGCTCCCTGCCACGCTGTGTCTCTTAACCTCTAGAAGTGAAGCATCACAGAAAGCTATGTCTCCATTCTCTGCAACAAGACATAGCCCTCCTGGTGTTATCAGTGTGTGATCATCACCAGCCCCAGCCTTCTGCTGGACCCGGAGATACAGCATATTCTCTGTGCTGTAGAGGCTCTAGGAATTTGTATTCTGCCTCTTCACTCAATTGCCTTGGAAGACTGACCTAAGAAAACATTGGTACAATTTATGCCAGAGAATATTTTGCTTGTATTTTCTTCTAGGTGTTTTATGGTGTCATGTCTTATATTTAACTCTCTAATCCATTTTGAGTTTATTTTTGTATATGGTGTTAGAGAATGTTCTACAATTATTCTTTTAGCTGTGCAGTTTTCTCAGCACCACTTATTGGAGAGACTGTCTTTTCTCCTTTGTATATTCTTGCTTCCTTTGTCAAAGATTAATTGACCATAGGTGTGTGAGTTCACTTCTGGGCTCTCTATTCTGTTCCCTTGATCTATCTGTATGTTTTTTGTGCTAACACCACACTGTTTTGATAACTGTAGATTTATCTGAAGTCTGGGAGGATTATGTCACTTGCTTTATTCTTTTTCCTCAGTATTGCTTTGACAGTTCTGGGTCTTTTATGATTCCACAGCATTTTTAGGATTATTTGTTCCTTGGGAAAATGCCATGGATAATTTGATAGGGGTTACATTAAATCTCTAGATTGCTCTGGATAGTATGCCCATTTTAAGGATATTAATTCTTCTAATCCAAGAGCATGGGATATCTTTCCATTTCAAAGAAATTAGTTTCTTAATGTAGACTATGCCCCAAACTCCAGGAAGACATGGGTTCTCTCTCCTGAGCCATGATGAATGTTGGTAGAAAAGTAGAGCATGAGCACTGTACTAATTGTATGTGCTTACTTGTCTCTCTGCCTCTACTGAAAGTAAGCTTCTTGAGCACAGGATCCATTTCTTATCTTCAAATCCATAGCGCACATCTGGGCCCTTTGTAATTCAGAATAAATGAAAATATGAATTAATACATGAACTCACACTGTCACAGACATTTTGTGTTTTACCTTATTTGGAAATCAAAAGAGGATGCAATCAAAGGACAGATAAGAGTAAGTATAGATAAGAAGGATAATACCCCCTTTATTTATGTAACAGTAGAGTTTGCAAAGTTTGTGCCCATCCATTACTTCAAGTGATTAAGAGGTAGGCAGGGTATTTATTTAATGTGAAGTAACTGAGACCAGGAGAAGTTAATTTGCTTGTCCAAGGTCACACAGATAATCGATGACCAAGTCAAGGCTGGAAAACAGGCCTCCTGATATCTAATATAGTTCTTAAATTAATGGAATTAAAAGAAAGTGAAGGAATTCTCTGATGGTCCAGTAATTGGAACTCCATGCTTTCACTGCAGGGTCCCCAAGTTCAATCCTTAATTGGAGAACTAACATCCTGCAAACCTTGTGGCATTGCCAAAAATAAAGAAATGTTTTAAAAGGGAGTGAAAAATGTTTGGTAATAAAAAAAAAGAAATAAACTCATTTTATAATGTAGCTGTTACATTTCCAGCTACATTAACTAAGA
>NW_011485456.1:0-451 GCF_000754665.1 Bison bison bison | reverse complement strand
TTCCTTCTTTTTGTGGCTGAATAATATTCCATTTGTGTGTTGCATGCGTGACTGTGTATCTATCTGTCTACCACATTTTCTTTATCCATTCATCCATCGATGATGAACACTTAAGTTGCTTTCCTGTATCTTGGCCATTGTAAATAATCTTGCAAAGGATGTGGGGGAAGAGGCAACGTATCTTTTCCAGTTACTGTTTTCATTTTCTTTAGATAAATACCTAGAAGTACAATGACTGAATCATATGGTAGTTCTATTTTTAATTTTTTGAGGACCCTCCATATTGTTTTACATAGTTGTTGTTGTTTAGTTGTTCTGCTGCTAAGTCGCTTCAGTCGTGTCCGACTCTGTGCGACCCCATAGATGGCAGCCCACCAGGCTCCCCTGTCCCTGGGATTCTCCAGGCAAGAACACTGGAGTGGGTTGCCATTTCCTTCTCCAATGCATGAAA
>NW_011485455.1:13674-14330 GCF_000754665.1 Bison bison bison | reverse complement strand
TTTTAAAAAAGTAAAAATAAATTTTGAATGTATCAAATAGAAGGCATTTATATGAGATGGTGTCCTCTATGACTTCAGATACTTACAAGGAAGGGTAAAAGTAAGAGGACTGGTAAAGTGAGACACATGTTGTAAAATTAAAACTGTTGAATGGTATTGTCTGCCATTTTGCTAATTACAAGTTTTATAGTTTTTTCAACTATTTAAATATAATTTCTTACAGATGAAAGACATAAAGTTACTTCTGTTTCTTCTCAAAAAAAAAAAAAAAGAGAAAAAAATCTTAAAAGCAAAAAAGAAACATCAAAATTCTCTATAGCAAGGGTCCCCAACCTCTGGGATCTAATGCCTGATGATCTAAGGTGGAGCTGATGTAATAATAATAAAGTGCACAAAAAATGTAATATACTTGAATCATCCCCAAACCATCCACCCCTCTGTTCATGGAAAAATTATCTTCCACAAAACTGATCCCTGGTGCCCAAAAGGTTGGGGACTGCTGGTCTACAGTACTATTTAAATCAGTAAAAATTATGATGCAACCTACATGACTAGGAAAACAGCTTAATAAATTATGGCATATCAGCAACGTAAGCTACTAAGTCTGCATTAAAATTCTAATAATTTTTAAAAACTTTAGAAACACTGAACTCTAT
>NW_011485455.1:8818-10314 GCF_000754665.1 Bison bison bison | reverse complement strand
CAAAAAACCCACCATTATTGTTCCAAGACTCCAGATCTCTGCCTCACAGACCATTTGCAAACTACATGGTTGACAAATACAGTTGACCCTTGAACAAGGTGGGCTTAGGGGCACCAACTCTTTGTGTAGTAAAAAATCTCTAAATGCACTTGACTCACCACATCAGAGATTCCACAGTAACAGAGTCAACCAACCATGGCCTGTGTAGTATTGTAGTATGCATTTAGTGAAAACAAAATACATGTGTAAACCAACCCTCCCAGTTCAAATCCATGTCAAAAAAAAATGTCAGAATTAGATTAAACAACTTCACGATGCTAATTCAGCTTGTAACACTGCTAAACTGCCTTCAAGACACAGCTCAATTTAATTCCATCAAGGCAAACAACTTGGAAACAAAAAATAAGAAAAAATTACAAAAAGCTGATATATGAATATCACTTCAATGTCCCTTCATTCCTGATGAAATAAGATACTAAGGAAAACAGGACAAGCAAAATCATGATGATTTTAATCAATGCAGACTGTATCAGGTGTTTAGATGGAAATTTTTTTTCCCCCCAGTCAAATGAATCAGACTGTCTAGATGACAGAACTTCTAAAATAGTAATCATCATCACTTACTGAGAACATATGTGTTAGGCTCTGTGCTAATTTAAGTGTTTTGCATGAATTACCTCATTAAATTATCTATGAAGTAGGTACTGTCCCCAGTTTTACAGATGAGGAAAATAACACATGAAAGTTCAGCAGTTTGCCCAAAGTTCACTGATGACAAGGAGCAGAGGTAAATTTTAAATAATAGGCAGACTCTCTCCAGAGTAAATAGCTTCACACTAGTATCTAAAATAATTCAAATTATTTGAGGGTCCTAGTTAGGAAAGTGCAAGATTACCCATGCTACTGTAGTACTGAAACATTATTTTGTACTAATCTCCATTACACTAGACTGTGAGGTCTTCAAGAGAAAAGAGTACTTATTAATCTTTCAGTCACAGATGTACTAAGATCCTCAACACATAATTCAATACTGAATTAATGCCACTGAGGCAACCAAACAATAAGCAAATGCAATGCTGAAAATATCATTTTCATAAGGAAATCAGTCAGGAGACCATCTAAATTGGTATATCTATGTTCATAAAGATACCGTTGCAGGGCAATGGACAATCTATCTTAAAACATGTGTCACAGTATGAATCTGTGTTTGAAAGGAAGTTTACAGATTTGTGGGCTCCTGGAGTTGATTTCTCATGGCAGATTTTCAAGAAATTGAAAATGAAAAAACAACTGTGAAAGTTTATTACTTTGAGGACAAAGATAGATGACATTTGGTGGTGTAGCAATACACTTATCCAAAGCAACAAACAAACTTGTTCATTCTTGGATTCATTCAAGAAACATTTGTTGAAAAATAGACTCACAGAGAAAACAAACTTATGGTTACCAAAGGAGAAAGGAGGGAGGGATAAATTAATAGTTTGGAATTAAAATAT
>NW_011485455.1:4483-5384 GCF_000754665.1 Bison bison bison | reverse complement strand
GGAAATTGGCACACTTTTGTCAATTCCCTGGGTAACGTAGATAAAACAACCAAACATTTCTGTCAAATTTACTTATTTTAACAAAGTACCTTCACATTAAGTTTCTCTTGATGTTCTAATGGTAATCAAATACATAATGCTTCTTTTTTAAAAATGTAGATATCATTTTCAGTATCTGCTACTGCTACTGCTGCTAAATCGCTTCAGTCGTGTCCGACTCTGTGACCCCATAGACGGCAGCCCACCAGGGATTCTCCAGGCAAGAACACTGGAGTGGGTTGTCATTTCCTTCTCCAATGCATGAAAGTGAAAAGTGAAAGTGAAGTTGCTCAGTCGTGTCCGACTGTTAGCAACCCCATGGACTGCACCCTACCAGGCTCCTCCGTCCATGGGATATTCCAGGCAAGAGTACTGGAGTGGCGTGCCATTGCCTTCTCCGTTTCAGTATCTAGATTCATACTATTTGGTATGAATTTCCCTCACCCACATTCCACAACCTATTCCACAATATACCAAAGAGTCCATCAGGTGTTTCAGACAACATCCTCTATCTTAGCAAAGATTGACCATTATCACTGCAAAATACACATCTGTTTCAAACCACGGAGAAGTATGCCTTTATGTACTTATAGCCATAAAGAGAAAAGCACTGAATACTTTAATATTCAGCTTCCTTATATGAATGCTGAAATACTTTCTGCCTCAAAGGCAATCATGTGATAAGTTCTCAAATTAGTCAAAAACAGAATTGGTTTAAAATAACTCTTTTAAATAAGGCACATATCCTTCCCTGCAGTTTCAGATTCCATTTCCCTTAGCCCCAAAAGCACAGACTAGACCTGGTGGTCATGCAGCCAGCCTGGATGGGCCTTGGTAAAGTTGAGTGTCAAAATGTGTGAGA
>NW_011485455.1:0-364 GCF_000754665.1 Bison bison bison | reverse complement strand
CTGCCTGCTGAATGAGACGCCAGGCTAACACAGACACTGGGTTTTGAATAAACTGCGTTTGAACAAAGGTCAACATGATTGTTTCTTTTTATTCTTTTTCTAAAAGAAAATGAAACCGTCTGGCACCTTTTATTTGTATCCTCTTTTCTGTCTAATAAATATTACATTTTTCTCAAAAAAAAATTTATGTTATTGAAGTATCATTAATTTACAATGTTGTGTCATTTCTACTGTACAGCAAAGTGACTCAGTTTTATATACATATATACACACACAATCTTTTTCATATTCTTTCCCATGATAGTTTATCACAGGATATTGAGTACAGTTCCCTGTGTTATATAGTAGGACCTTGTTGTTTAAT
>NW_011485454.1:9362-10157 GCF_000754665.1 Bison bison bison | reverse complement strand
GCTCTGCACCTTTTCGTTTCAAAGACAAGTGCATTTTCTTCTGATTTGAAATGGCTTTGTGAATGGAAACATTTATTTGTAGCTTGTTAGTATTGTTTAAATGTCTTTTGTTTTAAATGTTGAAATTTAGTTTTGATATTTTCAATTGAATCGTGCATCAGATTGCTTAAAAAAGTTTTGAGAAATAGGTGCTCTTGCTGAGAAAAGTTCACAGACAATTCACTAATGAAATTTTAATTGAATGTTTATGGTTTTTTTCCACAATTTTTTTTTTGTTTTAATATGTCCTATAAATTCTTGTGATTAAATGATGAAGTAAGAAAAATGAGGGTAGTAACTTACAGGTCTTAAGAAATACAGCCCTAAAGGTCACAATAGCAGGTTATTGAACTTCAAGGCTTCCTTTCTAACTCACTTTGTAAATACACTGTAGATTGGTTATAGTCATGAGATAGAGAACACTTTTGAGGAGTAATAATATACTGAAACAATTAACATACCTTACTTTTAATTTTAGGCTCCTTCAGTATCATCCTCCTCTTCTTGATACTGGTCCATGAATATTAAATGACACCTTTTCTCATCTTCAGAAAAGTTCTGCACCACTGGTTTTATAGCTGCTTAATAAGAGTGCTGACTGAAAGCTATGTCTATGCAACCTTCCAAGAATATTGTCAATCAACTGGATATAGGAGAGCATTTCTCTGCTCCAGGATAGATCCAGCTTTTCTTAATTATCATATGTTTTATGTTTATGTGACAAAACTGGCACTGCCCAGTAGACTACTGCTTTGA
>NW_011485454.1:5350-5821 GCF_000754665.1 Bison bison bison | reverse complement strand
ATTCTTTCCTGAAAATTCCCAAGGACAGAGGAGCCTGGCAATCTACAGTCCGAGGATCAAAAAGCATCTGACACAACTGAGCGACTGTGCATATATGATATATATATGTGTGTGTGTAAGTCCACATGGCTTAATGTGTTACATAAGGGCAGTGTTTCCTTACTAATTTCCTTTCTGGATATAGTGTCCACTAATGTAGGTGCAGCGTTAAAATCTGCTATTCTTACAGTGTTACTGTTATTTCCCCTTTCGGGTCTGTTAGTATTTGCTTTATATATTGAGGTGCTCCTATGTATGTTCATATATATGCATGAGAATATGTTTGTTGTTTCTTGGATTAATCCCTTGATCATGTATGATATAATGAATATCCTCATTTTTGTCATATAACAATCTGTGTTTTAAAATCTACTTTGTCTGATATAAGTATTGCTACCCTAGCTTTCTTTTGGTTTCCATTTGTGTGGAATA
>NW_011485454.1:4816-5250 GCF_000754665.1 Bison bison bison | reverse complement strand
CATCTCATCCTCTGTCATCCTCTTCTCCTGCCCTCAATCTTTCCCAGCATCAGGGTCTTTTCAAATGAGTCAGCTGTTCGCATCAGGTGGCCAAAGTATTATAGTTTCAGCTTCAACATCACTCCTTCCAATGAACACTCAGGACTGGTCTCCTATAGGATCTCCTTGCAGTCCAAGGGACTCTCAAGAGTCTTCTCCAACACCACAGTTCAAAACCATCAATTCTTTGGTGCTCAACTTTATAGTCCAACTTTCACATCCAACAAGACTACTGGAAAAACCATAGCCTTGACGAGACGGACCTTGGTTAGAAAAGTAATGTCTCTGCTTTTTAATATCCTGTCTAGATTGGTCATAACTTTCCCTCCAAGGAGCAAGCATCTTTTAAATGACCATCCACAGTGATTTTGGAAGCCAGAAAAATAAAGTTGGCC
>NW_011485454.1:0-825 GCF_000754665.1 Bison bison bison | reverse complement strand
TACTGCCTAACTGAAAGTCAATTTATTGAGTAAAGGTAAAAATAGCATTAGAGAGCAGCAGCCTTCTTTCCAATGAAAATGTGGAAAAGATGGATCTTCAACATATTAAGAAACCTGAGATGCTGGGTAAGGAATTGCAGGCCACCTTAAATGGTTTGTCCAAAATACGAGAATAGAGAAAGCAGCAACTACTAATAAAACTGTGAACTATTGTGGAACTTACCACTTTTGAGAAGAGAAAAAATGCACCCACCCCCTCAATTTCACACATGGTCTATAGTACAATTTTATTAGATTTTCTGAAACTTCTCTGACATGTACGTGACAGAGCTTGTTCTAAAGTGTACCCTGATTGAAGAGCTTGCACCCACTGCTGACCAAATCTCATACTGCCTTTACTAACCCTTCACGGAGAGTGATAGCAAGTTGCATCTAGATACTATGCTGCCCAAAACAGGGCACCAAACATGGCTTTAGATACCGGTGGTTGTTCAGTCATCCAGTCCAACTCTTGGCCACCCTATGGACTGCACCATGCCAGGCTTGCCTGTCATTCACTACCTCTTGGAATTTGCAGAAACTCATGTCAGTTGTATTGATGATGCTGTTCAACCATCTTATCCTCTGTGTCTCCCTCTCCTCCTGCCCTCAGACTTTCCCAGCATCAGGGTATTTTCAAGTCAGTCAGCTCTTTGCGTCAGGCAGCCAGAGTATTGGAGTTTCAGCTTCAATATCAGTCCTTCCAGTGAACACCCGGGACTGATCTTTAGAATGGGCTGGTTGGATCTCCTTGCAGTCCAAGGGACACTCAAGAACCTTCTCCAG
>NW_011485453.1:239560-241100 GCF_000754665.1 Bison bison bison | reverse complement strand
AAAAAAAAAAAAAAAACAAAAAAAACCCTGCCTTCATGCTGCAAGAGACATCTTTCTAAAACATCTGATTATATCATTCCCCTGCATGAAACTCTTGACCAACCCTTCACAATTTGCCTGCAGGTCTTTTCACCACCTGGCTTTTGCCAACCTGTAGTGTCATCTCTCCCCAAACCCTACACCAAGCAACTGTTCCCTCAGTCGTAAGGCCTTAAACGCCCACTCAAACCAGACCACCCCGTCCGCACCCGCCACTGCTCCTTACTCACTGAGCCACCGGTGAGACCTGCCCCAGATGGCAGAAACTTCAGAGGGTATCCCTTCTTTGTGGCCTTTGTTTTCCCAGGATAAAGCATAGTGCATGGCATAAAATAAACACACACGTTCACCTGTCAATAAATGTCCAATTCTTCCTATGCTCTGCTTGTCAGCTTTTCTTGCAAGAGTAATTCATAAATGCATTTTTTGTTGCTGTTGTGTTTCTTTTTGTGGGCTTTTTCATAAATGCATTTATTAACAGTTTATTTTGAAATATACACTGTGCAGGAGCACGTGACTTTTAAAACCTCCTTTAAAATATATAGCGTGTATCAGATGTCGGGGTCAGTTTGACTACCTGACATCTACTCCTTCTTTCTATAAGAGCACCTGGATTTTCTCTGGGTAAATGCACTTTTCCACAAGCTGACTGTGGTTCTGATAACTCTGAGGAGAGCTCCTTGTCTAGGGTTAGCTGCTGCTGCTGCTAAGTCACTTCAGTCGTGTCTGACTCTGTGTTACCCCATAGACGGCAGCCCACCAGGCTCCCCTGTCCCTGGGATTCTCCAGGCAAGAACACTGGAGTGGGTTGCCATTTCCTTCTCCAATGCATGAAAGTGAAAAGTGAAAGGGAAGTCACTTAGTCGTGTCCGACTCTTTGCGACCCCATGGACTGCAGCTTTCTAGGCTCCTCTGTCCGTGGGATTTTCCAGGCAAGAGTACTGGAGTGGGGTGCCATCGCTATCAGTTAGCTAACAGGGGTTAGTTAGCTAACAGGGGTTAGGATCCAACCGGAATTACAGAGGCACTCTTCCCATAGAAGTGGTTTTAAAATAAGTTCACAAGCTCTTTGATGTGCCTTCCTTCAAGGTGAAGTCTTTGAGGACCTTTCTGGCAGTCCAGTGGTTAAGAATTTGCCTTTCAATGCAGGAGACGTGGGTTCCACCCCTGGCAGAGGAACTAAGATCCACATGCTGGAGAGCAACCAAGCCCGAATGCCACAATAAAGACCCAGCACAGCCAATAAGTAAGTAAATAAATAAATGCCTACTATGCCCCTTAAAACTTCCCTAAAACACTTTCCTTCCCATTATGACTACCCAGAACCACCCAAAATTCTGCTTAGACCGGGGCTTCCTAGATATGTTAGAGACCCACCGGATACATTCTAGGTATATCCAATATACCCTGGTCATATTGTTTTTTTAAAAAATAAAAAGGTGAAGTCTTTTGTGCTTAGTGATGCTAGCGGATAGAATGTGGCGGGAGAACCAGCAAAACT
>NW_011485453.1:233181-236354 GCF_000754665.1 Bison bison bison | reverse complement strand
CTAGGCAGGTTGATAGGAGTCTAGGGGTCCCCAAGGAGAGAGGGGTCTGGAATTCTCAAGGAGGAAGAAAGGACGAACTTTTTTTCTTTCTCCACATTCCTTAGGATTATATAACAATAATGTATCCTGCCTAAGGACAGTCTTTGGATTCAACCTTCTGTTATCTTAAAATGTAAATTATGGGAGTAGGTCTGATGAGGTCTTTACAACCTCCAGACATTCTTTGGATTATATAACCTCATTGTTAACACTAGCAAGCGGGTACTCTTTCTGCCCTCTTCTGATGCCTATGTCAGAAGCTTTCTCTATCTCCTTTATACTTTAATAAACCTTTATTACACAAAAGCTCTGAGCGATCAAGCCTCGTCTCTGGCCCTAGATTGAATTCTTCTCCTCCGGGGGCCAAGAATCCCGGTGTATTCGCGTGATTCAACAACAACCTTTCATCTTGGGGGCTCGTCCAGGATCCTTCAGGACAAGGTAAGGATGCTTGGAGCTTTAGTTCTTTGTTCTCTTAGTGAACACGTTTTCTGCTGTGCTTTACTAACTCTACCGTGTGCTTGTGTGAATGAATGGCATGCCCTGCGAGAAGCAAGTAAGGAGCCCTGCTCTGCAGTTCCACGGTGATCTCATAGGGCTTATGGCAGAAACCTGTCGGGGTGTTATCCCCACCTGCCAATGCCAAGAGGCACCCAATGTCTCCTTTGGGAACCGACCAGAAATGGGCAAAGCATGTGGACCGAACTCTCCTTTCTCGGTCAAACTTTTCGGTCTCTTTGACCATTTCATAACTCCTTGGGAATTAGAAGTACTAACCTAATCTATCGGATCATAGACTTTCAAGGGACTTGTGATCTATACTGTTATTGTGTACCGTGGCTTAGGTCCCAAACTTGGATTGGTATTCAAGAAAGTGCCTAGCCTTGCTAGGAATCGAAAGTTCAGAAGCTAGATGGAGCTCTAGTTCCCAGAACATCTCTGAGGTTAAAGGTTACTCAGATTGGGACTGCGATGGGTTTTTTTTCTTTGGTAACGCCGGCTCTTAGTGGATCAGAGGAGGCTATTATACTGGTGTGGTGATGCTTGGAAAGAACATCTCAGTTTTATGTTCGCGTCGGTCTTATTGTAGTCAGGAAATACTCAGCGTTGTGCACAGGCACTCAGGTGACGAATGTTTCCCCTAGTAGTCTTAGCTTGGGAGGCATTCCGGAAGGTTACTCTGATTTACCCTGGGTGACATCAGAGGCAAGAAGCAAGGTTAAAGGTGAAGAGCTGGACGTCAAGTAGGGATGCTATCAAGTCTACCCCTGGTACATCCCCACCCCATCTCGGTGGTAGAACCGGGAGGGACGAGTACTGCGCCTGCGTCAGTAAGGGACAGACTAAGTCCAACCAGGAAGAAAAAGCTTTTGGTGTAACGTCTGTCTACACCCCCATCTAGAGCAGGGAGGGACGCCTCCAGTAGAAAAATGGCCTTGGTCGCTTTTTTTCTCTCTTACAGATGGGAGCTAACAATTCCAGCCTCACTCCTTTGAACTGTATCCTGAAAAACTGGGATAGATTTGATCCCCAGGGCTTAAAGAAGACACACCTGGTCTTTCTTCCTATGTGATACTGCATGGCCGCGGTATCCATTGGAGGACGGCGAATGGTGGCCAGTTGGAGGGTCTCTTAAGTATAATACTGTTCTACAATTAGACCGGTTCGGTAAGGAACAAGGGAAATGGGTAGAAGTAGCATATGTGTTGCCCTTTTTCTGTCTGCGAAATATGCCAGACTTATGTCCTAAGGGTATAGATTTGGGCGTGAAACCTTCAGCTCCCTCCTGTCCTCTTACTTTGCCCCCATACCTGGGACTCCAAACTGGGATTCAAACTGCCCACGTGGAGGTCCAAACAACTCCTATCTCAGTACGACCTCAGACTACTCTGGTTTCAGTAGAAACTCAGACCATCGAAGTAAGAGATGAGATGGAGGACAGGAGACAAAGAGAAGAGGAAAAACAGGTTTCTCCAATCTATCCCTGGGATCATATGCGCAGAGCAGCCAGAGAGACTGAGGAACAGCCACACAAGCTGTTGCGTCTTTATGAAACACCCACCAGGAGATATAATCAGTCTGTGAGAGTTAATAAGCCTTTCTCTTATCAAGAAATACAAAGAATCAAGGAGGATCTGGGAGACTATTTAGAGGACCCAGAAAAATATATTAGAGCCTTTAAAGGTGTTACTCTGCTTTATGACCTCACTTGGAAGGATGTGATGTATATCTTGGGACAAACGCTGACTCCCGAGTCAAAGACTCGAGTTTTGGGAAAAGCGGTTGCTTATGGAGATGAATGGCTTGGTAATGCATCAGTAGGGAAGAGGGAGAACGAAATAGCAGCCCTCCCCACTGGGAATCAGGCGGTCCCAACTATAGAACCAGACTGGGACCACAACACAGCTAAAGGAAGATGGGATCAGAGTCATTTTGTTAGATGTATTCTTGAAGGACTTAGGCGCGTTCTAAGCCTTTAAACTATGGCAAATTGGCAGACATAGAACAGGAGGAGAAGGAAGCTCCTGGTAAATTCCTAGATAGACTGAGAGAAGGCCTTCGCAGATTCACTGAGATTGATCCCGAAAGTGAAGAGGGAAAAGTGATCTTAAAGGATAGATTTCTCACTCAGTCGGCTCCAGATATCCACAGTAAGCTATTAAAACAGGCGTATGGACCAAATCAGTCTTTAGATACTCTGTTACAACTGGCTCAGACAGTCTATTATGGTAGGGAATATGAGGAAAAGAAAGAAAGGCAAAAAAAGACAAAGGAAAAGGCGGAAGCCTTCGCCATGGCTATGAAAAACGTTCTTAAACAGCCTGAGAAAAATGCCCAGAGGGGCCCAGGTGAAAAGGGATGGGCTTGCTACTGCTGTGGAAAGGAGGGGCACCTCAAGCGGGATTGCCCTCAGGCATCTAAGCCGCCCCAGGCTCCATGTCCGGTCTGCAAAGGACCACACTGGAAGAGAGACCGCCCCCAGAGGCGTAGGTCTCTGGGTCGGACTCTCAAGACAATCAGGACTGAAGGTGCCCGGGGGTCCCCACACAAGCTCCTGTCCTAATTACACCTGAGGAACCCCGGGTATTAATAATTGTGGGGGGCCAATCCGTCGATTTCCTTTTAGATACTGG
>NW_011485453.1:228646-230532 GCF_000754665.1 Bison bison bison | reverse complement strand
CTCTATCTCCTTTATACTTTAATAAACCTTTATTACACAAAAGCTCTGAGCGATCAAGCCTCGTCTCTGGCCCTGGATTGAATTATTCTCCTCCGGGGGCCAAGAATCCCGGTGTATTCGCGTGATTCAACAGCAACCTTTCAAAAGGAGAAGAAAGAAAATGGTCTTTGTTCAGATGCTATGATTATATTCTGAGAAAATTCAAAAATTTTTTTAGATATTCTTTAACAGGTTTGGGCTTCTCTGGTGGCTCAGAGAGTAAAGAATCTGCCTGCAATGCAGGAGGCACAGGTTCAGTGCCTAGGTTGGGAAGATCCCCTGGGGAAGGCAATGGCTACCCACTTCAGTATTCTTGCCTGGAGAATCCCATGGACAGAGGAGCATGGCAGGCTAGAGTCCATGGGGTCACAAAGAGTTGGACACGATTGAGCGACTAATTTTTCTTTTTTAAAACAGGTTAGAAATGTTTTCTTCTATTCCTGATTTCCTAATACCATTGTGAAATAAAATTAATATTTTATGACAAGACAAGAAAAATTTAAACATGAAAAATTCTTGTCTGCCCTTTGGCCCCCTCTTCCCACATACTGTGCATTGTGTATCTGTGTTATACACGGACCAGCCTTCCCCTTCATGGAATACCAGTTCAACCATAAAGAGCAGCATTCTCCCAGCACCAACAAGATAACTCCTTAAAAGATAACATTCTTGATCTTGTATAGGGCCACATGACCTGCCATGATGACACTTAGATCTGGTTACCATGTAAATTGTCAATAATATGTCATTGATGAACATCCCTCTGTCTCAAAAAATTTATATAACTCTTCCTTGACTTCTAACAGTTCTCAGAGTTTTCTGAGATGCTCTTCCTGGGCTATAATCCTCAAATTGACTTGAATAAAGTTTTTCATTTCTTTCTCAGGTCAATTGATTTATTCTTTGTCAACATCATCAATGTGTAGTGAATTTTATTAACTGGCTTTTTTTTTCTGCATCCCTTAAGGTGATTATGTGGTTTTTCTTCTTTAATCTTTTTTTTTTTCTTTGATCTTTTAAAGCAATAAATGCCATTAACTTTCTAAAGATGACTGATCCTTGTATTCCTAGATTAAACCAATTTTTTCATGGTCTGTTACCCTTATACATGCTGCTAGATTTCACTTGCTGATACTGTGTAGAATGTTTGCCTCTATGTTAATGAATGAGGTTGGATTATACCACATTTCATTTTCCTATCCTTGTCTAGTTTTGTTATTAAGACTCTATTGGCCTCACAGAAAGAACTGGGCAGTGATCTTTTTATATTTTTTGGAGAGGTTTGTGGATTGGAATGATCTGTTCCTTTAAAAACTTGGGTTGAATGTGGCTTATCTGCCTGACTACAGGATGCAGCAGTGGGCCTGCCGGGAAGCTGAGAGGCTTGTGAAATACCCAGAGGCCAATGGCCTCCCCATCATGGAATCCAACTGCTTCCATGATCCCAGCAAGATCCAGCTGCCAGAGGATGAAGACTGGTTGCTGGAAGGGGCTTAAGAAGCACCAGCTTCCCTATGCTGCCTACTGTTCTGACCTCTTCTTCAGTTCAGTTCAGTTCTGTCGCTCAGTCGTGTCCGACTCTTTGCAACCCCATGAATCGCAGCATGCCAGGCCTCCCTGTCCATCACCATCTCCCGGAGTTCACTCAGACTCATGTCCCTCGAGTCGGTGATGGCATCTAGCCATCTCATCCTCTGTCGTCCCCTTTTCCTCCTGCCCCCAATCCCTCCCAGCATCAGAGTCTTTTCCAATGAGTCAACTCTTCGCTTGAGGTGGCCAAAGTACTGGAGTTTCAGCTTTAGCATCATTCCTTCCAAAGAACACCCAGGGCTGATCTCCTTCAGAAT
>NW_011485453.1:222168-225550 GCF_000754665.1 Bison bison bison | reverse complement strand
GGCCAGACGAGGGCTGGGGCGGGAGCGAAGCGAGGCCGCCGGGCGGCCTGAGGCGGGGGCCGCGACCGTCTGCGCCTGCGCGGGCGCCCTCCCCTCCCCCGCGCTCCGACCGCGGGCGCCGGGCCTTTGTCTGAGCCTTCCCTGCCGGCGTGGGTTCCCGGCGGGCTCCTCCCTCGGAGCCTGTGCTGTCGGTGGGGCGCCAGCCCCCTCCCGGTTGACCTTGCTGCGATTTCTCCGCCCTCCGGCGGCCCTCGCCTCTCCTCGAACCAGGAGTCGGCGAAGGGCTGCAGCCAGCGTGGGCTCAGGTCGCTGGCAGCGGGCTGGCGGAGCTCCTCCACCCGAGGGAGCCGGATGGGCCTGGAAACCCTGCCGTTGTTGTTCTGTACCATTGTAAGGGGAGCCGTAAATTGAGCTTTTCTAACGTGGGTTCCTGCCGCGTGCTTTTCCAGCCCCCCCCTTTCCCCAGCCACACTGGAGAGCTGTTTAGCCTGCGCTTGGCAGTCGTTAGGTAGGTTGTGCTGTAGGGAGGAACGCAATATCATGATGGTTGTCTCAGGAGAAAGCGGTTGCATCTTTGCAAACTATGTACCTGCTGTGGTTTGTGTTTTCTTTTCTACCGAAGTAATGAAGTTGTAAGTTCACACTGGCACATTCGCAGGGCTGTGCAGATTCATTGCACTTTATCTCATAGGTGAATAAGTGCTTTTTAGCTTTCTTTGTATATTGAGTTGCTTTTGAATTGCTTCCCATATTTTTATTTCATACAAACTGAACAATTGTGGCCCCTCTATTTTATTTATAAAGGTTCAGTGTATCTTTGCCTGCCTACATCAATCTGCAAGGGAGTTGCAGAAAAGCCTCATGTTCATCGAGCCGTGAGTCACAACCAATTTTTAAGCTGTTATAACAAAAAAGTGTTTGCTTTTTTTCACAAGTAACTTTAAAAGTGTAGTTTAGAAAGAAAACATTTTCAATAAAAAGACACTACATTAATCCTGGATGCTTGCAAATCCTGAAATATATTCCTCCTTTAGTTTTACACAGCTCTGTGTCATATACACAGATTAGCTTTAAAATCTGTCACATTCCACTTTGCCTTTACTTTTATGTATCATTCCCCTGACTTCCTTACTGCAGGTTGGGCAAGAAAACTTTTCCTTTAAAACTTTTCAACAGCGGGCATAAAATTCTGCAGCTGAGGTCTTGAAGAATGCAGATGGGTACAGTATATGTTGGAGCTCACAGTGTGTATTGACTAACCTAGTTCCTTTTTTGCTTTTTTCCCCTTGGTATTGTCTTGTTAAAAGTGACTCCCAGGTGCCAACTCTTTTTTTTTTAAGGGTGGGGGTTAAAGGGGGATAGGTAGACTAAGTCTAGGTTATTTATCAGTCAGTAATAGAAAGGGAAAGCTTTCTTCATGTAATTTTGGGCAAAATATTGCCTATACATTTGTCTATAGCAAAATGATTAGTAAGTAGCTTTTGTTGGAAACTACCAGCTTCTAAGTCATACGTGGTGATTCATGGCCCTCTGATAAGCACGGCTTTTGGTATCTCATGGCCCACATGTATGTGTGGGGCTAATGGCCTTTTGGTGCTCAACATTTTACTTCTGATTCCTTGATCTCTTTGGCACAATGACGGAGTCAGATCTCATTAAGCGTCATTCTTCATGATATATGTAGTATCAAAAATCATCTGTATTTTGTTCCAGTTGTTAAAAAAAAAAAACGTTTAGGTCAGCTTTTCAGAGTATTTGGTAGTCTGCAAATCATCCAGGTGAATTGTACCAGATATGCTTTTGTGCTTAATGTGATAATATTGTCTTATTTAAAACCACACATGAATTTCAGGAGACGAAACCAGACAGAGGGTCAAGTTTACAGATGACCGTGTCTGCAAGAGTCACCTTCTGGACTGCTGCCCCCACGACATTCTGGCTGGGACGGTAGGTGCATCTGGGGGGGATGTCCTAGGATACTCAGACATGGGTGCTCTGCAGGCAGTGGGGGCGTTCAGGTTGAATTGTGTTTTCCTTTGCTAAGCAGAAATTACTTACTGTCCTTCAAATGATAGGTTCTGTTAGTTTGGTGACATTTTATATAATGTTATTTTACTTCTATAAAGTTCTGTTTGTAAGGTTTTCAGGTTTGGGGAGAGTTATTATACTGAGATATTCACAAGTTAAGTATTACTAGTCTCCTTTGGCTTTAGCAAAAAGAGTACTTCAGGTTAGCTTGTAGCTCTGTAAGATTATGGGTTGGTTTGTTTTCAGGTTAAACACATACTAGTTTTTTGATCAGGGTATGGTTTTCCCAGATTGTAGGTTTTTGAAATATGTGGACTAATATTACTTTGCAGTTTTGTGTTACACCATCCTTTCAAGAAGTCAGTACATGACCTGATAAGTATAGAACTCTACAATTTTAAGTTCGTTTCAGATGAACCAAACAGATAAATGCTAGTTTTGCAGAATGAACATTTATTCAAAGTTAGATAGTATTTAAGAAGACTAAAGAGTGTCAGATTATCTACCATGATTCAGCCACCTACAGAAATTGAGTCCCATAAACACCATTACCATTTTAAGATGTCACAACCCCCTCATGTAATGTAAAAATCGTCTCCTTATTTTAAGGGTCCAGTATGCGTGTGCTAGGGAACACTTTTTTTTAGGATTAATTAGTGTTTTTGTTATTACCATTTCGGGGAGGAGTTGCTGGAACACTGACCTAGCTGGTGTATTAAGTATTCTCAGGCTGGACCTTTTGACAGCAAATAGGAAATGGCTGGAAAGCCTCACGCCTCTGTTAGCTGAGGTCTTGCCTGCAGTTGACTGGGTGACTGCTGAGTGCTCTGGATCATGGGGGTGCCGTCACTGTAGACAGCTGCCTTCCACTGGTCATAGCAGGCAGCCAGGAGTGTGCTCCTAACCTGGAGTAGGCGGCGGCCTAACCTGCAGTTGTTGGTAGGTCTTAGTGGAAGAAGTCAGAGGAAGTAGAGGGACATGCACCAGAGTGAAACATTTCAGCCGTATTTTTCTGGAATGCTGATGAGGGAGGGCATTTCCTACAAATGTTTAGTGTATTCAGATCAGATCAGTCGTTCAGTCTTGTCCAACTCCTTGAGACCCCATGAATCGCAGCATGCCAGGCCTCCCTGTCCATCACCAACTCTCGGAGTTCACTGAGACTCAACGTCCATCGAGGCAGTGATGCCATCCAGCCATCTCATCTTCTGTCGTCCCCTTTTCCTCCTGCCCCCAATCCCTCCCAGCATCAGAGTCTTTTCCAGTGAGTCAACTCTTCGCATGAGGTGGCCAAAGTACTGGAGTTTCAGCTTTAGCATCATTCCTTCCAAAGAAATCCCAGGGCTGATCTCGT
>NW_011485453.1:197888-222068 GCF_000754665.1 Bison bison bison | reverse complement strand
CATCTTCCAAAGAAATCCCAGGGCTGATCTCCTTCAGAATGGACTGGTTGGATCTCTTTGCAGTCCAAGGGACTCTCAAGAGTCTTCTCCCAACACCACAGTTCAAAAGCATCAATTCTTTGGCGCTCAGCCTTCTTCACAATCCAAGTCTCACATCCATACATGACCACAGGAAAAACCATAGCCTTGACTAGACGAACCTTTGTTGGCAAAGTAATGTCTCTGCTTTTGAATATGCTATCTAGGTTGGTCATAACTTTTCTTCCAAGGAGTAAGCGTCTTTTAATTTCATGGCTGCAGTCACCATCTGCAGTGATTTTGGAGCCCAGAAAAATAAGGTCTGACACTGTTTCCACTGTTTCCCCATCTATTTCCCATGAAGTGATGGGACCGGATGCCATGATCTTCGTTTTCTGAATGTTGAGCTTTAAGCCAACTTTTTCACTCTCCACTTTCACCTTCATCAAGAGGCTTTTGAGTTCCTCTTCACTTTCTGCCATAAGGGTGGTGTCATCTGCATATCTGAGGTTATTGATACTTCTCCCGGCAATCTTGATTCCAGCTTGTGTTTCTTCCAGTCCAGCGTTTCTCATGATGTACTCTGCATATAAGTTAAATAAGCAGGGTGACAATATACAGCCTTGACGAACTCCTTTTCCTATTTGGAACCAGTCTGTTGTTCCATGTCCAGTTCTAACTGTTATTTCCTGACCTGCATACAGATTTCTCAAGAGGCAGATCATGTGGTGTGGTATTCCCATCTCTTTCAGTATTTTTCCACAGTTTATTGTGATCCACACAGTCAAAGGCTTTGGCATAGTCAGTAAAACAGAAATAGATGTTTTTCTGGAACTCTCTTGCTTTTTCCATGATCCAGCAGATGTTGGCAATTTGATTTCTGGTTCCTCTGCCTTTTCTAAAACCAGCTTGAATATCAGGAAGTTCACGGTTCACATATTGCTGAAGCCTGGCTTGGAGAATTTTGAGCATTACTTTACTAGCGTGTGAGATGAGTGCAGTTGTGCGGTAGTTTGAGCATTCTTTGGCATTGCCTTTCTTTGGGACTGGAATGAAAACTGACCTTTTCCAGTCCTGTAGCCACTGCTGAGTTTTCCAATTTACTGACATATTGAGTGCAGCACTTTCACAGCATCATCTTTCAGGATTTGAAATAGCTCAACTGGAATTCCATCACCTCCACTAGCTTTGTTCGTAGTGATGCTTTCTAAGGCCCCCTTGACTTCACATTCCAGGATGTCTGGCTCTAGGTCAGTGATCACACCATCGTGATTATCTGGGTCGTGAAGATCTTTTCTGTACAGTTCTTCTGTGTATTCTTGCCATCTCTTCTTAATATCGTCTGCTTCTGTTAGGTCCATACCATTTCTGTCCTTTATCGAGCCCATCTTTGCATGAAATGTTCCCTGGGTATCTCTTGATTTTCTTGAAGAGATCTCTAGTCTTTCCCATTCTGTTGTTTTCCTCTATTTCTTTGCATTGATTGCTGAAGAAGGCTTTCTTATCTCTTCTTGCTATTCTTTGGAACTCTGCATTCAGATGTTTATATCTTTCCTTTTCTCCTTTGCTTTTCGCTTCTCTTCTTTTCACAGCTATTTGTAAGGCCTCCCCAGACAGCCATTTTGCTTTTTGCATTTCTTTTCCATGGGGATGGTCTTGATCCCTGTCTCCTGTACAGTGTCACGAACCTCATTCCGTAGTTCATCAGGCACTCTATCTATCAGATCTGGGCCCTTAAATCTTATTTCTCACTTTCACTGTAGAATCATAAGGGATTTAATTTAGGTCATACCTAAATGGTCTAGTGGTTTTCCCTATTTTCTTCAATTTAAGTCTGAATTTGGCAATAAGGAGTTCATGGTCTGAGCCACAGTCAGCTCCTGGTCTTGTTTTTGCTGACTGTATAGAGCTTCTCCATCTTTGGCTGCAAAGAATATAATCAATCTGATTTCGGTGTTGACAATCTGGTGATGTCCATGTATAGAGTCTTCTCTTGTGTTGTTGGAAGAGGCTGTTTGTTATGACCAATGCGTTTTCTTGGCAAAACTCTGTTAGTCTTTGCCCTGCTTCATTCCATATTCTAAGGCCAAATTTGCCTGTTACTCCAGGTGTTTCTTGACTTGCTACTTTTGCATTCCAGTCACCTATAATGAAAAGGACATCTTTTTTGGGTTAGTGTATTAGGTATAGTTTAATCTGCCAAGTATTTACTGGACAAGTACTCTGCCAGGCACTGGGGATGTCGTACAAAAAATGTTGACTCTCATCTAATGGAGAAACAGGACAGACAGTAAATAGCGAGTAGGTTCTGGACTGTTTTGGATAGCGCGATATGGAAAGGCCTCTCGGGATACGGGAGCAGAGACCTCAGTGCTGTGAAAACACACATGTGCACCTTTAGGGGAATAGCGCTCCGGGTGGCTGGTGGAGCCAAGGGAAGCAGGAGTGCATCTGGGTTGGTGTGGGTCGTGGGGAGGAGGCAGAGACTGTGGGGCTTTGATGAGAGGCCAGGGACTGAGCAGTGTCACTGCCGTCCCCGTTGGACAGACAACTCAAACCGAGAAGAGAGCCCAGGAGACCTGTTTTCATGCAAAGGTGCAGTGAATAAGTGTTGGGGCTGCTGAGGTCAGTTGAGATGAGGGCTGGAAATTTGGGTGGCGAGTGTAAAGATGGAGCCTCATGGCTGTGGGCTCCTGGGTGGTAGGGGTAGAGTCTGCTGTGCTCCATGGAGGTGGACTGAGTGGTTAGAACCCTCAGCATGCTAAGGGCTTCTCCAGGCCCTCTCCTGTCAATAGGGGTGAGGCAGCAGAGGAATGGAATGGGAAAATGGTGTATTGATAGTAAGACCAGAGGGATAGCTGGAGGGAAGAGAGTGTAACTTGTGGAAGAACTTTGGTTTTCTGAAAGTTCTCTAAAGAGCCTTTACTATTCTTCCGTGTCTGCTGTGTGAGACCTCTGGAGGGTAGAGAGCACAGATATTTGTGCGATTGAAAAAGAAGATAAAAGGTCTGGCATGCTGCATTTGACAGCCACTTAAGTATTTTGGAAGAAGTAAACGAGTGAGGTATTTCAGCTCTGCTGGGTGTTTGGCTGCCAGAGGAGTTGGCTAGTACTTCTGTCTCCTTGGCAGAGTTGCAGAGCGACCTTCAGAGACACATGGAGTCCCAGGCCTGTCTTTCACCTGTTTCTGCAGTGGCCGCTTGAGCGCTCCCATCTGAAGGAAGGTGTTGGTCAATTTTGCTTCATGTGTGGTTCCCTAATATTGAAACTTCCTTGACAGTTGAAGCTTTTAGAATGGAAGTTGATTTGCACTTAAGATTTTTAGTACTTAGTGGTTTTGTTGCTTGCTTCATCTGAAAGTTTTTCTTTGAGCAGTAGAATGTTCGTTAGCATTTAAAGAATTTCTAAGAGCTGTCTCTCGTTTTTCAGCTATAGCACTTAGTTACCTTTGTGTGATTTTTTTGGGCTCTGCAGCATGTGGGATCATAGTTCCTCTAATAGAGATCAAACCCGCACCCCCTGCTTTGAAAGTATGGAGTGTTAACCACTGGACCACTAGGGAAATCCGGAAGCTGTGTATATATATATAAAATATATGTTTTTTTAAATACATTTATTCATTTATTATCTTTGGCTGTGCTGGTTCTTGGTTGCTGCATGGAGTTCTCTCTAGTTGTAGCAAGCGGTCTCCTCATTCAGTGTCTTCTCACTGCAGTGGCTTCTCTTTTGGAGCATGGGCTTCAGTGGTTGCAGCTCTCGGGCTCCAGAACAACGGCTCAGTAGTGGTGGCCCATGGGCTTACTTCAGAAGCTGTGTATTTTTTAAGGATTATGTGTGGTATTTAAAATAATGAATGAAGCAGAATATGCCAGCTTTACAATGACAGCAATTCTAGTTGCAGCTTTGGCTTTTAGAACTTGTGTTTCCTTACCTCTGGATTCCCCGTGTAACCAACACACAGAAGCTGCAAGTGACCTCATAGTAAGCATAATGAAGGAGAACAGAGCTTTTGCATTTACCGTTTGGTCAAAATGAATATGAGCTCCACCCTGGGCAGCCGCCTCTTGGCTGTGTCACTGGCGATGCTGTGGGACATTTTGTCATAAGGATGGCTGCATCTTCTGAGATTAGGGCTGAAGAGCTGGATCCTGTCCTAGGATGTTACGGATTTTGTGATCCATGGAGTATTTTGTTAAGCTCGTTTTGAACGCACTTGTAGTTTGAGCTGGAGGATTTCTGGACTCTGTTGGTCTGTTCCCTTGTTAGGTAGTTGTGCTTGTTTGCAGCAGCATGGGTTCCCGAGGCATCTCCTCACCAGGCTGTTGGGGTTTGTTAATTGGCACTTTCTGACTTGTTAACCTGACCCTCAGCATCCGAACGTCCCTGTTGCTGTTGAGATGACCACAGACAGGAGTGGAGGGGGTCCCTATACAGGGTCCTTTACTTAGGACTTAGGTGAGAAATGCACGCTGCTGTCTGATTGTTCTGTCTGTGCTCACAATGTGCAGTAGCACATCAGGCTGGTCTTACTGGTAACCCAAATAATCTGTTTTGGTGAAAGAGCCTTTTGTCTTTCACGTGGGGCAAGTGAGTGGTCCAATCTTCGTCCCAGATGTGTGTCCAGAGTCCTGTGCCAGGTTGGGAGAATGGATTCTGGGCTCTGAGTCAGCCAGTTGTGTTTGATTTCCTTTGATATGCAAAGAGCTACCTAACGTCAGGTGTTAGGTTATGTGGTAGCACCCCAAAACCTGATTTCTGTCTGTTCTTTCCTCTTCTCGTCTCTGTGATTTAGACTTTAGTGGTCAGGATTACAAGAAGGAATGCATGGAAACTTGTTGCTGTCAGGGATACTCTTGTTTCCTGGCCTTCTTGCCACCCCTTCCCCCATGCTGCTCTTTACTGAATAGACGTTTCTACACTCATGAGATAATGATGGTGAAAGCTAAGTAATGAAAAATAGTCTAGTAATCTCTGGTTCCATAGGAGATAGAAATCATTACACTGAAATGCACCTTTTCTGAGTGTCATGTAATCATGGTAGAAAAAGGAAAATAAGACTTCTTGGCCACATTGTTTCTTAATTTTCTTATCATAGTCAGCATTCAAAAAAGCATTGTTGATTTTGAAGACAGTTACCACCAGGTCATGTGCTTCCTACAAATGGTTAGATGTTTGTATGTAAATTTTTGTTTCTCTTTCACAGCGCATGGACTTAGGAGAATGTACCAAAATCCACGACTTGGCCCTCCGAGCAGATTATGAGATTGCAAGTAAAGAAAGGGACCTCTTTTTTGAGTTGGATGTAAGTTTTATTTGATGTTAATTGTTCCCTACTGTGAAGAGCCAAATACTGCACTAACAAGAATAATGTGTGTAAGTTATGACGCAAAACGATAAAACAGATGTTATTCCACCACTCTCTGGCTGGGAGCTGGGATGTGGCCAGGACCGTTCTGCGTCTGTGTGTCTACCATCCCAACTCTTCTAAGTTTTGTACTGTATTGTTTTATTTTGAGTGTTTCTTATATATTTTATGTTTTCTTGGACATTATGTTTATTCTTGCTTTTGAACTTACAAAAATGGATTTGTAGTGTAGGTAATCTTAGTAACTTTATTTTTCCTTCAGTGCTGTGTTCCTTCACATACTTTTTTCGGTATGGCTTGGTTTCATTGCTGCATTTCATAGTTCCCTGAACTACCCATTCTATATTCATAGACAGTTGGGTTGATTCTAGTGGGGTTTTTTTTTGTTTGTGTTTTTTATTATGAATAGCGTTATAAATGTTATGGAATATCTTGGTGCACATGTACAACAGTTAACCTAGGGTATATTTTTAAGAGAAGAATTGCTTGCTCGTAGAAGCTGCGCATGTTTATTCTTGCAAGGTAGTTCTTTTTCTTCTTCCTCCCTAATTTTTGATGAAATGTATCCGTTTACCCATTTAATAACAGTGAACATACCCTTACCAATGCTTGGTATTATCAGGTCATTAAATATTTTGCAATTTAGTCATTATAAATTAGTATTTCATAACTTTTGTTGTTTTTCCCTCCCAAAAGAGCCTTTTTTAGACCCTTTCCCCTAATTCATCCATCTCCCCTCCGTGAATTGTTTTGTTGTTGTTGGTGGTTGTCCCCTGCATGAAATTTTGATAACACAGATACCCAGCATATCAGTTTATGTACTGTGATCCTTTACAGGTCACTTATCATTGTACTATTTAAGATTTTCTTCACTCTTTGAGACCAGTTTTCATTCCTGTCCCCATTGGGAATGCATGATTTGGTCACTTTATTTTGTTAATTTATTTTAGGCTATGCTGTCCAGCTTGTGGGATCTTAGATCACCTTCCAGGGACTGAACAAGGACTCCTGCAGTGGAGGCGTGAAGTCCTAACCACTGGACCATAGGGATTGATAGAGCCACTCTGTTTTAGTTTTTTTCTTTTCCTGAATCCTCCATTCCTAGAGTTAGCAGAGGTCAGTGAGGGGTTTGATGCCCTTCAGGTTCCTGGGTGAAGACTGGGGAGACACTGAGCTTGGTGGGAGGAAATCAGAGGAAAGGAATATCAAGGAAAGGCATTTTTTTTTCTCCCAATAGACATTTTAGAGGATGTATTATAGCTGGAGTAAATTCTACTTAAATCAGTAATCTTAAAAAGTGGTTAAAATTACCATTTCTTTTTCAAGTGCATCAGTGTTGAATTTTCTTGGGATACCAGGTTTCAGAAGCAGAGGAACAAAGATGTACGGGTTAAATTTTCACTTGGAGTTATGTAACTTTTTGTATCACAAATGTTAGGATTTCTGCTGAATTAGAATGTCTGTGTACTTTTTAAATGGCCTGATGAATTCAGTATGTAAGAACAGAGTAATAGAAGAAATTGAGAATACAGAAAGACTGAAACATACTGTAATTTAGTATTTTTATGCGCAGAAAGACTAAAACGTGGTAATTTAGTATTTTTATGCGCAGAAAGACTGAAACATATGGTAATTTAGTATTTTTATGTGGGGCATTGTTCAGCCACTGTGGAGAAGATGAGTTTTTTTAATGAACAGTATTAGAAACTGTGGATTACCCAGTTAGTGAAAAACCGGGTTGGATCCCCCAAAAGAGAATTTTGTTTTGCCATGTTGACATGTTATAAACCCTAAGAAGCTGTAAGGTAAAGATGGATACATGTTTTCTGTATAAAAACTTAAAAAATTCTAGCGTATCAAGAATTCCCATATATAAAATAAGAATTCAGCTGAGACACAATATCTGCAGCATATGAAGGGCAGGTACCTTTCATGATAAAGCTCATCATGACTGGACCTGTAGCAACAGCTGAATAGAAAACAGTGAGAGGATAAAAGACATTTTTAGTGGGCATCTAATCCTGTGATGGGTGTTCACCCTCACTCAGACTTAGGAGTTGGAGAGTTAAGTAATTCTGATACAGCTCTTGGATGACTGAGCCCCCGAGGATGGGAAAGCACATGGTAGCAGTGCTAGCTCTGAAAGCGTATCTGATGATACACTTGCTTATTAATGAAGGTAAATCTGCTTCAGAATACTCCTGCAGCATTGCAGCCTGCAGACTCCATCCGTGAGGGCTTGGGTCGTGTCATTGCTCTCCACAGTGGGATGATGTGCGGCTGTGGAAAGAGGGCTGAGGCAGTGAAATTGTGTCCAAGGTGAAGTGGGAAAACTGGTATGCTATGACGACTTCCATAGTGTGACTTTTAAAAGAAAGAGTGTTTAGTATTGTTGACATCCTTAGATTTACAGAGTGGTTTTAGAAGAAACCACGAGACTTTGAACACTTTTGTCTCAGTTGGAGGGCTAGAGTAGGTCAAAAGATGTTTTTGTACTGTGAAAATTTACCATTTAGAGGAATACCTTTTCCAGTTTAAAAGGTGACCACCTCTCCCTCCAGCTCCTTAAAAGTCATATTTGAGGGAATTCCCTCATGGTCCAGTGGTTAGGACTTCTCCTCTCACTGCCAAGGGTTCCAGTTCAATCCTAGGTCTGGAAACTAAGATCCCACAAGCTGTAGACAAAATATAATATATATATTAAAGAATAGGTATGTTCTCTGATTTAGAAAAAATCATGTTTTATCTTATAGATGGTTCATGTTGAAATGTTTGCTAGCTAGTGCTGAACCTCCAGAGGAGGCCTTCCTGTTCTGACGAGTGGGGGTGACTTGGAGCGGCTGTGCTTGTGGGAGGGCAGTCAGCAAGTAGTTGTCAGCGTGTTAAATGCATGTATACACTCGTTCCAGGATCCTGCTGCTGGGACTGTATCTTAATGGTATGTGTTAATGAGTCCACAGAAAAGGTGCTCATTGCAACTTTTTTTTAAAGTGAAAAGAGAAGGATCTAATGGGGCTGTTTATTAACAAGGACCACTTACATTAGTTATCGCCCTTTCATACAGTGAATGGTGCTTTGTGGAGCTCTGGGTGCTAGGAAGATATTGCCATAACTTTTTATTTATTATTTTTATTTAAATAAATATGAGTAGTTTGTTTATTGTTTTTATTTATTTATTATTTATTTGCTATTATTTTTTAAAATAATGACCTAAAGGTAAAATTCACAAGCCATAAAATTTATCCTGCCTTGAATTTTTAATACATATCAGTAGTGTTTGGATGTGCATGGGTTACTTTAATACACTAAATGTGGCCTGGCTTTGAAATACCAGGCTAAAATAATTTATTTCCTTAGTTATGCAGAATAAACTTAGAAGGAAAAAATAAAGTCCTTTCCTAGAATACAGGTTTGTTACAAAAACTTGATGGAATAACTTTTTCAATGTTCTTGATAGGTAAGACAACTGTTAGAGATTCCAGGTTGAAAAGTCTGCCCTTTTCCACATGACTCCTATCCAGTGCCTCTCCAGAGGTCACTTGTATCTTTTGAAGATAGGCTTTTCAGGGTGAACACATGTATATAGCAAAAGCTAGTTGTGATGTTTCTTGTTGAATTGCAATCTTGATAAATCAGAACACCTCAGAAGTGCTTTGGCCAGAAGCGCTTTTGGCCAGTCAGTGAGCTGACTCTTGATCTTGCTGACCTGTTGCTGCCTCCTCAGGAACTGCTGTTGGTGTGAGGCTCCAAGCCTCCACATGGCCATGTGGATGGTTCAGTTCCCAGGCGTGGAACCAGCAGCTCCTGTATGGTGTTGAATTTGGTTCCTGGAGGGAGTACAGTGTAGTCATCACTACTATAAGATGGAGACAGGTTTTGTTTTCACAAATTGTGAACCGTCAGTAATCCATGGTTTTTCTTAGTAACTTATATTTGTGTATCTTACCAAGTGTTTTGGTAGAATCTCTTCACTGTTGACAGTAAATCTTTGAGGTGGGCCTACCATTTATCTCCAGAGTCTCTGAAAGTATAATAAGATTGGTGCTATTTGCCAGAAGTCAGGAAGCATCATCACATGACCCTGGGAGAGTTGTTTTATTGAGTGGATCAGTCAGAGGTGATTAGGAGCTGTTTTTATCCAGGTTGTATTAGAGACAGTGGTTTTAGAACAGGTTATTATAGTCATATCAACATGAAGGCTTTTGCGTGTTAGGTGCCTTTCATCTATTCTTTCAGAAAAGAGAAACTTCTAAAACTTGAGTTTTTAGTGGATTTATTAATAAGTGGATGCATGAATTTAAAAGAAAATTATGCTTTTATAGAAAGCATCATTATTAGTCTGTTTTCTTTTTTTTTTTTTAAATTCACTACGCTGGGCCTTAGTTGCAGCGTGCGACATCTTTAGTCATGGCAAGCAGGAGCTCTTGGTTTCGGCATGCGGGATCTAGATCCCCAACCAGGGATCAAACCTGGGCCCCTACACTGGGAGTGTGGCGTCTCAGCCCCTGGATCACCAGGGTAGTTCCAGTCTGTTTCATTTCTGAATTAGTTGCTCAGCTTAGGTGACATTTGACTTTCAGTATAAAAATCTTTTATAAGAGCTCATCAGCTCTGTATATAATTTTAAAATATTTATAAGCTTTTAGTGTCCTCTAAGCAGTTTGTAAGAAATGGTCCTAGAGTATTTGCCCATGTATGAGAAGACTTAAGGTGTTATTGCATTGTTCTGAATTAGTGAAAGGTGAAAAAATGCAAATATATACTTACTATGGAATGGATATAGTTGTTTTAAAACAGTGAAATGCTGCACAGCTATAGATCATAGAAAATGTGTGCATTGATGTAAAAAATGAAAAAGCTTTAAAAACTATCCTAGATGGAGTAAAAATTGTGTACTTGTATATGCATTTTAATACAGTTTTAAAAGGTATTTACCAGGCTCAAATGATTATTTCTTAGGGAGGAAGAAAGAATTATGCTTTTTAAGTCATGTGAAGTTGTTAGGTCCAATTGAATTGCTAATATAGTGTGCAGAAATGAAAATTTAAAGGTACTTCTACATTATAACTTATTTCTACAAATCCTCAGTCTTAAGAAAGTACAGTGGACCCTTAAACAACACTTGTTTCTTGAACTGTGAGGGTACACTTGGAGATTGTTCGCAGTAAATGCATACTGCACAGCTACAGGATCCATCGCTAACACCCACCCCGCCGCCCATTGTTCAAGGGTCAACTGTGATTGAAAACACAGGCAAACAGTGGTACACGAAGTAGTGTTGTCGTAGCATCGTGTATAAGGTTGAAAAATTGGATGCAACAAAAATGCTTTAGTGATGAATGAACAGATTATGAGGGACTCAAATGGTAGACTGTGCCCTTGAAATAAATGTTTGTGAGACCTGAACGTTCAGTGACTTAAAATTCCTTAGGAAATCCTGAGCAAGAAAGGGTAAGTGTGTGTATTGGAACTCACTGTGTGCTCTCCCTGGAAGTGTGTGGCCAAATCAGAATTCCCCAGACTGTCATGGAAAACCCAGAAAGCCTCCTTCCCTGTGCCCCTCCCACTCCCCGGAGGCAGTCCCCTACCACAGCTTCAAGGTGGAAAAGGAGCAACAGCTTGCTCTTCAAGTGCTGCAGGCGACCTTGGATGGCCAGTTGCTTTTTGTTTTGTTTTACCTTGGAGGATCTCAGACAGCAGGAGGCGTAACGGCTTAATGGGTCTCCGTGTACCCATCACTCAGCCTCAGGAATGATCAGCTCATGGCCAACTGACTTTTTACAAATCTCAGACTTCACACATCCTGTCATCTGTAAATATTTCAGTGTTGCCATTGACTTGTGAAGTTATTTTTACTCTGCATACAAAAATCTGGTATTATAGTTGGTTGGGACAGAATGTACTTATTACCATGTTTTTCTCTTTTAATTGAAGTACAGTTGATTTATAGTGTTGCGTGTCTGGTGTACAGCCAAGTGATTCAGTTATATGTATATATACATTTTTTTTCAGATTCTTTTCCAGTATAGTATATTACAAGATACTAAGTATATTTTCCAGTGCTGTACGTAGGACCTTCTTTGTATATTTTATATATAGTAGTTTGTATGTTATTAGCATGTCTTTTTAAATGTGTTGAGAAAAAAATTAAACATACAAGTGTAAGTAGAATAATATAGTGACCATCTCTGGGTTTCATCTCCCGGTTTTCAGTGGTTGTTGATGTGAAGACTTGTTTCATCTTTATTTTGTCTTTCCATACTGGATTATTTTACAGTAGTTCCTAGAGATGGAATTTCATCTGTAAGTACTGCAAATACATCTAGAAGATAATTTTATTTAAAATATTTATTATTTAAAGGATAATTTCTTAATTTTATCTAACAGTCTTCAAATTTCCCAGATTGTCTCAAAAAGGATTTTTTTACAGTCTTTTGTTTGACTCGGATACCAAAATAAGATCTATACGTTAGGATGCTTCCTAAGTCTTTTTACATCTGTTTGAAGAAATTAATGTTTCTCATATCCTGGATTTTGCTGATTGTGTCCTTATGATGCAGTCTTTTTAATATGTTTTCCCTTATATTTGAAATTTCCTGTAAGCTGGAAGTTAGATCTGGATGTGTGATGGTCAGAATCAGGTTTTTGTTTGACAGAGTAGCGCAGAGGTGGAGCTGGGCAGTGGTTGGCGCGTCACCTCGGTGGATGACGTCAGTGGGCTGGAGTGGCGTGGGCAGCCTGGCTGCTAGTTGCACAGGCCCCCGTCAGACTGGGGCGCGTGCATCCAGCAGCGGTGAGGATTATTGCCTAGATCAGTTACGTCACTAGGGTTGCTGCTTGTCACTAATTGTAAAACACGTAAGATGTTCACGTGGCTCAGAGTTTGAGATACGAAAGGTATGTTGTGAAGCCTGTCTCCTGCTCTGCTCTTGAGCCCCCTGATTGGCCCCAGAGGTAGTCAGGTGTTGAGTTTCGAGTTTCTTCTCTTCCCTTTGGAGATTATGTGGAACCTGAGGGGCATGTATCTCACTTTTCTTAAAACACAAGTAATAGTCTCCTGGACACATGCTCTGTCTGTCTGCTCTTCCCTCATCTTGATTTAATTTTTAGCATATATCTCAGATTATTCCCTGTCATATAGTTAACTCTGCCCTTTTTGTGATGACATAGTATTCCAGAGGATGGGTTTCTGTTTTATAGGACTGGTCCCCTGTTGATGGTCATAGTGCTGTAGTACACATCAGCACCTCGTGAGTGTGTCTAGGAAAGATCCCTAGAGGCGGTGCTGTCTGCCCAGAAAGGTTGTGCTTTGTCATTTTGGCGGCTAGTGCCACCATGCTCTCCAGAGGGTGAGTGCTGCCCCCAGCGGCACCTGGGAGTTCCCATTTTCACGTCTTCACTAACAGAGCGAGTTACCAAACTTCCAGTTTTTGCCAGTCAGAGAGGTTTAAGCAGGTATTTTTTCGTGGGCCTGACAGGGTTGTCATAAAGGTGTTTCTTTGTGTAGGTATACCCTGCTTAGACCCTCAACTTGAGCTGGTGGCTGGCTCCTCCACCCAAAACTTGGGTTACCTGGGAGAAATTACCTCACCATTGTTTCTTTCTAGTCCAGCACAGCCTTGGCCTGACCACCCCAGGACCTGGCCTTAGTTTCTTGAGAGAGTTATACCAGGAGTTCCTTAGGAGAAGGAGTAGGTCATCTGTGTAAATGCATCTCAAGTATCTCAACTTGGACGCAGACACACAGAGCACCGTTAGTTCACTGTTCGCATGTGGAAGATGTAAACATTTTTCTCTATTCAGTGAAAATATAGTTCACCATTTCCCCACGTTGATTTCCTTTGAGATGTAACAGGTTTCTAGAGCAACACACCATCTCACCTAATGGGACCACTGCTCTCTGTCTTACAGGTGCGTAGTGTGGCAGTCACACTTTCTCTTAGGTCCAGGGTTAGAGTCCGTGTGCAACCCTGGGCAAGTTACTTTGCCCTTTTCTAGTTTCTATATATGGGGCTGGTGAGTACTGCCTCAGCTGTGAGGGCCAAGCATAGGGACTGTGGAGTCAGATCACAGGGGTCCTTGCCTCCTGACGCTGTCCCTCAGGACTCTGGAGACTGTGCTTCCTTTCCTTCATCTGGGAGTTGGTGCCTGGAGAGCCCTGGATGGCTGTCCCGAGGCACATGTTTGCACTGACTGTTCAGCTGGCAGCATGGGCTCCTCTCAGGCTTGCCGATGCTGCTGGGCAGGAGGGTCAGGGAGACCACCTCACCGTCTTGGGGCAGGGGGCAGCCTCAGCAGCAGTGAGACCTGTGCACCCCCATGAGCTCAACCCCCCCTAGCAGTATGTGGTTCATCACGCCACCCCTGAATTACAGGGTAGAGGTGCATGACTTCCTAGTAAGTGGTAGGTTGTCAGTAGCGCTTAATTTGTAGGTTTGAATACCTTCTTTGTAAATTTTATTTTTATCATTTAAACCTGCTCTTTGATTTAGGAAGCAAAATGAAATTGAGAAGCACATTGAAGAGAAGGAGGGGCAGCAGAACAGAGCCATCTTTTAAAGAACATTCAGTTGAGATGTCTCTGCATTCTGCCTGTTCTGTGCTATGAAATTTACCATTTTATTGTTAGCTGGTCAGATGTCTGAGTCCATAGGCAGTTTATATTCTGTGTAAGGTGCAGTGGTTCTTTGCTTGGCAAAGGCACTGGCAGAATTGCCCACTCAAACCCTAATGAGTGGAGTCTTGGTTCCATGTTGGGTGTGAGGTTGCTCTCTGGGGAGGCAGTAGAGGAACTCTGTACCCAGGTCTCAGCACCTGTGCGCGGGCGCTCCTGGGGCCTCTCCGGCTGGTCTGTTAGGAGCCCTTGTCCCCAAGAGCATGGGTGGTGCCTGATTTACACTTTGATCCTGTCAAGTTCCCACCTTGTCAGCAGAGCTGGTCAGCTCAACATCCTTCCAGGAAATGCAGTGCATGCATGCCAACGAATGCCGGTCACTGGCTTTCCTGATGGTTTGATGTGAGCATAGTGAAATGTTCATCGAGAATATTTGAGGACCAATAACAGGAAGGAGGTCTTTAGCTCCAGGAGTGTGGAGTCCGGGAGTTTGCCTTGGTGGACCGCAGGTGTAGCGCTATCACAGAGCCTCTTTCCTGTCTCAACCAATGCCCAAGTATGCTTTCCTTTGAAAAACGGGGATCCCACTGTCCACGCTGATCCCTGCTGGGGGCTTTCTCCAGACCACATCTGGAGGCAGGGACATAGGTCATCACTTCTTGGTCCCTCGGCCTGACTTTCATCTGCCTTATTACCATTTGCGCCCAGGGCTTTCCTCGCTCTGCTCACCCTGTCTAATCCCGCCACCCGCTCCCACTTGCTGTCTGTGTAACACGCGCAGCGTGGGACCTGCTGCCCAGCGCTGGTTGGTCCTAGCCTGGAGATTGGAAAAGGGGTGTCCTGTTTGTATGTTTATCTGAAGTTATGTTGGGGCCTTGACTAGTTACAGCAAGTTAACTGCTTAGCATATATGACCACTTATTGATTAGTCTTTTATTTTTTTCCACCAACTCTTTTCAGAGTGTCTTTTCCATTATCTCTTTGGGTAAGTAGTAACCTGTTTTCCCACTGCTTTAGATGGTAGGCCATAACTGAACGTGTTCACCGCTCAAGTAACATTTGTTCTATTTTGTTTTGAGGTGGAAGGGGGAACTCTACCCTCAGAACATGAGGGAATAATATATACGTGGCTCACAAAGACCAGTGAGTACATCTGCACCCCCCCGCCTCACCAGCGGAGGGCCTCTGACATGATAACACGGCCTAGTCTCTCCTGTCCCTCAGAACAGTCAGTTATGCCAGGTGTTTCAACTTCCTTTAGAATCTCTTGAAATTGTTGAGGGATGGGGTTTCTTTGACACATTTGAAGATAAATCAGATGAGAAGACCATACTTGTGCACGGTCGTTTGGTTTAACAAAGCCCCTAGATTGAATGTGATTGTGGACATGTTAGCAGTAGTGCAGATCTTCCCACTGAACCGACAGGCCTTAAGAACCAACCCAGGACTGCACTTCCTATCGAACACATGAGCTCTGAGGTTGCAGGCAGGTCACTGACTGGAGCCCTCTGCCTCTCCTGAGCTAGGCGATGGATCACTTGGAGTCCTTCATTGCTGAGTGTGATCGGAGAACGGAGCTTGCCAAGAAACGGCTGGCAGAGACGCAGGAGGAGATCAGTGCAGAAGTTTCTGCGAAGGTATGCGGGGAGGGAGGCCTCCACCTCAAGTCGTTGGTATAAAAGCGGGGCTGGGACCTGTCAGTGCCAAGTGCGCATTTTGGGGTGGACAGTGGGTGTCCACTGCCCTGCCTGTTCGAGGGAAGGAGGGAAGCCGTCACCAAGCTCGCAGCCTGTCACTGCGCTGTGCATATGTCGTAAAGTTACTTTATTAACATCCCTCCGCAGAACAGGAAATGGGGTAAGTTAGCAGGGAAATGATTAAATTCTGGTGTGTCTGTGTCACAGAAGAAAAGGGTAGACCTGGTGAGATCGGCATGTACATCGTTTAGAAGGCCTTGCCTTTCTCTAGTGGAGTTTTCTTCAGTGTTTTTTTTTCTCCTTTCAGTTTTATAGAAGGATTTCTTAGGAGATAGACAGTTTTTAACTAGCCCAGTGGTGCTGTTTATTTCTAAAAGAAACTCCCAGTGATGAGTCATTTTGCTTAAAGGGTAAGTAATGTATGTGTTTAGGCTCACACATTTTGTTACCCTCATCTGGAGGCTGAGCTGTACTGGAAGGTATACGGAGTGACGTCCTGGAAGCTGGCCCACAGGATGGGCCTTACAGCCTGTGGAAGTGACAGGCATGTGTTCTTGCTTCTGCTGGGATTCAGTGCAGAGATCTTACGGGTTAGGGTCTGACGCTTAACGGTCGGTCTCAGTGGTGGCAGTATGGGTGTTGTAACTGTTAGAATTCACATCATCAGTGAAGTTTCCAGCTGTTGGTGTATTCTCTGTGAAACAGCAGAAATGCAACAACAGAAACACTCTTTGCATTAAAAAATCTTTTGTTTTTATTTAATTGGAGCATAATTGCTTTACAATGTTGTGTTGGTTTCTGCCATACGACAGGACAAATCAGTCATAACTACACACACCACCACCCCTTCAGCCTCCGTCCCAGCTCTCGTCTTTTGTTTTTAGATGTCTTACCTGGCTGTCTCTTTCTCTCCAGGCAGAAAAAGTACATGAATTGAATGAAGAAATAGGAAAGCTTCTTGCTAAAGCTGAGCAGCTGGGAGCTGAAGGAAATGTGGATGAATCACAGAAGATTCTCATGGAAGTGGAGAAAGTCCGTGCAAAGAAAAAAGAAGCTGAGGTCGGTGAGGAAAATGTCTTAAAGAGGGAAGAAAACATGGTGACTTCGGAGAGCTGACCATTGGGCTAAAACTGAGCCTCCATTTTCTTGAATATTGAGGAGGAGTTGGAAATAGAGTGATAATGTCAGGATGGTACCGTTTCAAGTCAGCCCACCCTGGGGTTTGTGTCTTCACTGCTCACTTGACCCCTGAGGCCTCAGACTGGGCACTTGGAGCTCTGAGCATCTCTCCCGTGTGTAGAGTGCATCCTGAGTGTAACTTGTCCGTGTTAGTGAGCACCTCCCATCTGCGTCCGTCTGCTTCCAGGAAGGGCCCGGCGTGCAAGGTGTTCAGCTGATGTGATGGGGCCTGACTGGCTTTACAGTTGCTGTGAAGAGAGGCCTTGGGTTATTAGTGACTCTGTGCCCTCAGGAGAGAGACCCCTGCAGGGTATGGGCAGCACCCAGGTGGTGTCCTCGGGCTGCCAGGCCAGGACTCTGCTGTGTGGTGCGGAAGCTGAGTCCAGGACTGTCTGGACTGTTTCCTCTGTTGGGTTTTCTGCTTCTCAGATCCTCACCACTGGAGTGGAGGTGGCCTGGATCGACTTCGAGAATGTGGGAAGGTTAGAGTCAGGGAGAGAGGGCCGGGAGTGTACCTTTACTCCTCCTGTGGGCCAGGCAGAATGCATGTGAGCACTGGCTAAGATTCACTCTGATGAAGACGGGCGCTCAGAAGAAATGAGGTCTCAGTTTAAGAGTGACTTGGGGTGCAGGGCATGTCCAGGTAGGGCAGGGTGATCCTGAAGGCCATTTGCTGAGACCCAGAGAGAAGATTGTTCAGATGGTGGATGGAGATGCGATGGCAGAGTGGGCAGCGTGCCAGCGCAGGGCTGGTTTTGGTTGTTGCTGGTCCCCTGGCTCCTTGTGGCACCTGGGACAAAGTGGAGCTCAGTGATGACAGCTGAACACATGAATCCTGCTGAGTGCCCACTGAGGCAGTGGCATGTGCGTGGGGAGTCCCAGGTCCTGCATCAGAATCCTTACATAGGATCCAAACCTCTGTGTATTTAAAGGGAAAATTTGAGTATATGGAGTCAGGCTCCCTGGGTTGCTGACAGTACCCAGCAGAAAGGCCAGAGGGTCAGGAAGGAAGGAGCTCTGTAGCCTTTTAGTGAATCCTGAGGCCGAGCCTTCCTGCTTTGAGGAGCAAAGCAGACACCAGAAACCTGTGAGGAGGATCCGAGACTTGAAATAATGTAGATGCGGGGTTCACCACTCGGGTGTCTGCAGACAGACCCAAGGGCAGCAGGAGTCAGAGACACGGGGCCTCCAGGCGCCTTGCTTCGGCCACTGTCCCTTTCCTTATCACCTGAGTTCCCCCCTTACTTAAAACAGACAAGACGGTGGCTTGGAGCAGGGAGGCCTCCGCTGTGCTGGTCTGGGTAGTGCCCACCCTGCCCTTCGTGGCAGGCAGGGCTGTTTGGTATCCTAAGAAGTGGAGCGGGAGGGGCACTGTGTGCTTTTTACCCAGATTCCCGCAGTGGTTCTGTCTTAGAAAACTGTAACACAGCATCCCATCCCAGAACAGCTACAGAGTGACCGCTGACCACCCGTAGGTCCTGCCTGCTGCCCTCACAGCACACCCACTTCTCTGACCACCAGTCTGCCCTGCATTCTTAGCATTTGCTCATTTTAAGAACATTGCATAATGGATTCACACAGTCTGTAACCCTTAGGGATTGACTTTTTTTTCACTCAGCGTAGAATTTATTTTGAAGGATATTAGAGGATGGGATTCGTAATTTCAAAACTACTGAAAGGTGTAGAATATTATCTCAGATAACTCTCACCCACCACATTTAGTGTTTCTTGTTAAGCTGTTTGACTCTTTAGGAAAGAAGCCGCACTCTAATGGAAATCTGAGCTCCCGGTCTTTCCCGCTCTGTCCACAGGGGCGTTCGTGTGCGTTCATTGCACACCTGGGCTCATAAACCGTGTGCGTTCCTGGGCAGGCGTGTAGGCGTCCGCATTGGTGCTGCAGGTCCTCCCACTTGCATCGCCGGGCAGCGCTCTCCAGGCTGCTGCAGGCAGATGGTTCAGTTTGTTTACTGCTGCAGGACTGCATTTTAGGGGCACACGGCTGTTTGTCCATGGGTGGTTTTCCAGGTCACAGATGGTTTCTCATCTCAGGGCCGGTTCTGTGTGTCCAGCAATGTGCTCACGTGAGGGATGTTTCCGGTAACCCCACCTTTACAGACAGGCTGCCCCCACAGTAACCATGCTGCACGGGCGCCAGCGTCAGGGTATGGGAGGGCCCGGTGTTCTGTGTCTCCGTCAGTCTAGTGAGTGACATGATGTCTTATTTTAACTTGCATTTTTTAGGGAATGTTTTGAATGTATGAATTAATGGAAGATTATTACATTGTCTTCCCTTTAAGGACAAATGTTGAAATGCATCCCTCAACCTAGATTTTGAAGGCGTGTGTTAATTTGAGCACAGGCAGCCATCACTGTGTCCTGGGTCATTTTCTTTTGTATTTGTGTGTTTTCCTTTGAGGCACAGTGTCTTCCTGTGATGAGACTCAGACCGTACTGGCTGCTGGGCCGGGGTAGGGGGTGTATGTATGTGCGTGCGCTTTGTTCTGTTCCCTTAGGCACACTTACTCGTTTGAAGAGATGTCTGGCGTGTTTCTCCTTCCAGATTTTAGGTTTCAGGGCTGCATTGGGCATTCCTGGGCACCGGGGCAGACTCTGGATGCTCTGTGTTTTGCCCGTCTGTCTGGTGTGATAGGGGCGCTGTAGTCAGTCTGATCTTAACAGAGCTCCACCATGTCTGGTGTGATTAGGGGCGCTGTGAGGAGCCTGTAGTCTGGTCTTCACAGAGCTCTCCGCCATCGCAGGGACTCCCTTTCCCCGCTGGCCTTTAGCACACAGTCTCCTGTGTGTCTCAGTGTTCTGAATATCCCTCACTGCTTTGAAATCATGACTCTTAGCTCATCTCTTAAATAAACAGTTTAAATTGGATTACAATTTAATTACAATTTATTGAAATTAAATTATAATTTAATTACAAGAATCTGAAGCTTTGTAAACGATTCAGGTTTATGTATTTTGAAATCATCTTTAGGGAATTTCCTGGTGGTTCAGTGGTTAGTACTTGGCACTTCACTGCCAGGCCGTGGGGTTCAGTCTCTAGTCTGTGGATTAAAGTCCCGCAAGCTGGGCAGCTAAAAATAAAAGTCACCTCCCTTCATGTACTTCCCACTTTAGGGGTTGAGTGGACAGTGGCATTTGAGTTAACCTCACTTGGATCACTCTTTTCCTGCTCTCCAGGAAGAATACAGAAATTCCATGCCTGCGTCCAGTTTTCAGCAACAGAAGCTTCGTGTCTGTGAGGTCTGTTCGGCCTACCTTGGCCTCCATGACAATGACCGTCGTCTTGCAGACCACTTCGGGGGCAAGTTACACTTGGGATTCATTCAGATCCGTGAGAAGCTCGATCAGTTAAGGGTATGTTAATGTGCTGTGTTTCTGAAGAAGCCTGCGAAATCGTGATTGTCTTCATGTCTCTGCTTGTAGCAAACCTTGTGTTCTTTTTTTGTTGGTGGAGGTATCAGGCCTTGGTTTTATACTTTAGCTTTACAGTGAGCTACTCGGGTGTCATTGTTGTGTTCCCTGAGATCTCAGAATCCAGCAGGGCCTGGGATGTTTGTTTAGTCTACTACCCCTTGTTTACAGAGAACAATGGCAGAATTCATCCCAGGTACAGAGAACTCGTGCACCCCTCTGGAAACACCTCTTTGGAGGTGAGAGAGAGCCAGTAGCCTGTGGTTTTTCTCTTCAGGCGAAGGCGGACCTGTGGAATGTGGTCAGGCTAGAAGCATAAGAAGGTGACGGGACTTTTTCTGGTGGCCCTGCCCCACGGCTGGATGCCTCTGTCGCTTCCTCGGGGCTCCTTGTTTTCCTGGGTTAGATTACAGCATTCAGCGTCCTGCATATGGAATGCTGAGAAGGAAAGTTAAGCAACTTTGGGATAAGCCGAATTGTTTTCAGACTGATGAAACCTCCCTGGCTGTGTACTAGGATGCTGGGAAATATGCAGGCCTTTCCTCCAGAAGCCCAAAATCTGGAAGGACAGACATGTGGCCCCTAACTGTAGGCCACCTTGACAGTCAAGGCCTCAGGCCACGTGTGGCCCCAGGAATGGGCAGTGGGTGGCGGGCGCCCTTATGCCCAGGGAGGGTCCCTGGAGGTGGTGTGCGCTCAGACTGGAGAGGGAGCCGGTTGGCAGGCTCACCACTGGTCTTGAGCATCTCCTGTGCTTCCAGGGGAATTCTGAAAAGTGATACTTTCTGTCACATGGTTTTAAGTTGGAAATTTTTTTATAAGTTTATGGTATAAAGTATAAGCATATATTCCATGTAGCTAATATAGTATAAATAACAATTTGGTGACAGCTACCATCTTCATAAAAAATCTACTCCTTATATTCCTAGTTTCCTTTAAATTGTCATTCCATTCCATAACACCCCAGAATTTTGCCCTAATGTTTCTTATACCTGAAAGTCTTTTTTTTTTTTTTTTTACATCAGCATACATTGAAACTTCTTTTGCTGAAATCTTCAGAACTTAAGTATTCACTTATCTAAAAGTCGTATTTTGTCATTGTGGTTATGAGCAGTATATAGTTGATAGAACAATACAGCCAAGTTGCAGATTTCAATAAATAGCTATTACACTATCAGCAGAAAAGGTTGCTTGGAAGTGCACCTCTTAACTATGAGGAGAGTAGGAGCTCTGTGCCCAGTTCGGAGAGGGCTTCACTCAGTGGTCCCGGCGGTGTGCACACCTGCAGGTTCTGGACCTAGATGGACGCAGTGGAGGGAGGCGGAGAAGAGTGAGGACTTGCCTGTGGGGGGACCTAATGTTACAGGGAGTGGGGAGGGTTTGGGGAGGAGCTGATGCTAGCCCCAGCCCGGTTCTTGGACAGGGTGTGTGTGGAGACCGAGGTGCTGGGACAGCGTCCTTGTGTCCTGCTCCCAGTGTTGGATGTATGACGTCAGAGGGCAGAGCTAGAGGAGCTGCATAGGAGAGCCTGGGCCCAGATGCTTTGAGGTCACACGCAGACACACACGCGCACCCACAGCCGTGCCCTTTCTTCCTGGGGGCCTGGCTTTTGTCAGCGCTGATATTTTAGGTCATGCTGCACTCCCTCTTGGACATTGTCTTGTGGCTCTGCATACCTTCCCCTCCCCAGGGGGAGGTGAGGAGGCCTTCTCAGCAGCATGAGATGGTGTGAAAGGCTCCAAGTGGGTTTTGGGGTGCTCCAGTGGCAGGGTCTCCAGGCCATCTCCTGTGCTCCTCCCTCCCTCCATGTCCACTACAACCCATCCCCAGGACAGGCGGCAACAAGGCTGGGTAGCTTGGCTCCCCTAAGCAAGATGTGCTTGATCAAATACACATGTTCTCCTTCACATAAAGTTTGTGGAGTCTTCTTTGGGTAAAAACCTTAACTTTCTTGATTGATTTGAAGTCATATGATAAACTTTTTGTAACTTAGAAGTACAGCACCTGTTAGTAGTTTGTCACTGAATTTATAAAACAGTTTTTATTCCATGTATTTTCTGTTAAGAGGTTTTGTTAATAAAAAGAATTGTGTTCCTGTTCCCTGAATTTCCCTAAGGTTCTTAAATCGCCAGTACTGAGGTCATGTAAACGTTCTTTGTTCAGCACTGTTCACACCCTAGTGTGTATGTGCCTCTCTCATCTTCCCAGTTTTCCGTTTTATTTAGAAAACTGTGGCTGAGAAGCAGGAGAAGAGAAATCAGGATCGGCTGAGGAGGCGAGAGGAGAGAGAGCGGGAGGAGCGGCTGAGCAGAAGGTGAGCCTGAGGACAGCCCCCCATCCCAAGGACACCCCATGTACTTGGCAGTCTTGCTGTTGCCTGTGACACTTGAGGTCTGCCAGGTACCTGGTGGCCATGAAAAGGAGCAAAAAGATTCCTGCCCAGCGCAAGCCCTATGGCGGGATCCACCAGGGACGGGCTCGCGTGGGCCAAGGGCTGAGGCTCGTTGGGTGGGAACAAGGAGAACGTGAGTGGCTGGGAGGGTCCAGGCCCAGGAGGGGCCAGGGACGAGCTGTGTGCTCTGGGGGCAGAGCTGATAGCATCTGCTAGCGGACGGTGTGAGCTGTGCAGAGCGGGAGTGGAGCTGGCCTGGAGTGGCCGCTGATGGTGACAGAGGAGGGGAGCCTGGGAGCGGAGTTTTGGGAGGGGAGGTGGTTCTGACCATGTTAGGGCTGGGATGCCTGAGAGCAGCCAGGTAGGGGTGGTGGGTCTGGTCAGAGTTCAGGGCAGTGTCTGGAGCCCAGAGTAGCCAGGCTCTATGTTGGGCACACAGACGCCTGGAGGGATTCCTTTGTGAACAACTTGCTAACTTTTGTTTTTCATTATTTTAATTATGTAACATGTTGATTATAAAGAGACTGGAACAGTATAAAAATATTAAGTACAGACACGAGGGTCTTTTCACACAGGTGACCGCCGTCGCGGGGTGGGCTCTGTGCGTGGGTCCTTGGCCCCCGCAGCTGGTGTGCTCTTGGCCGCACAGCATCATTCTGCGACGTTGTCATCACCTGTCTCCATCCTCCCGCCTTTGCCCACCCTCGTTTTCCTACCTCTAGCACCACCAGTCTGTTCTCTGTATCTGTAAGTTTGGCTCTCTTCTGTTCCACATATAACTGAACTCATACAGCATTTATCTTTTCCTCTCTGACTTATTTTACTTAACGTAGTGCTCTCAAGGTCCATCTGTGTTGTTGCAAATGGCAGAATTCCTTCTTCTTTTAACTGAATAACATGCCATGTTATATATACATGTATATATGTATATATACATGTGTATATATATATATATATAACATGTATATATACAACTATATCATGTTTATCGGTCTATCAACGGACACTTAGATTTTCCTGTGCCTGAGCTATTGTAAATAATGCAGTGACCACGGAGTTGTAAGCATCTTCAAAATAGTGATTTAATTTCCATCAAGTGAAAAGGCAGAGGAAACAGAGATCAAATTGCCAACATCCGCTGGATCATGGAAAAAGCAAGAGAGTTCCAGAAAAACATCTATTTCTGTTTTATTGACTATGCCAAAACCTTTGACTGTGTGGATCACAATAAACTGTGGAAAATTCTGAAAGAGATGGGAATACCAGACCACATGATCTGCCTCTTGAGAAATTTGTATGCAGGTCAGGAAGCAACAATTAGAACTGGACATGGAACAACAGACTGGTTCCAAATAGGAAAAGGAGTTCGTCAAGGCTGTATATTGTCACCCTGTTTATTTAACTTATACGCAGAGTACATCATGAGAAACGCTGGACTGGAAGAAACACAAGCTGGAATCAAGATTGCTGGGAGAAGTATCAATAACCT
>NW_011485453.1:187275-197769 GCF_000754665.1 Bison bison bison | reverse complement strand
TCTTGATGAAAGTGAAAGTGGAGAGTGAAAAGGTTGGCTTAAAGCTCAACATTCAGAAAACGAAGATCACGGCATCCGGTCTCATCACTTCATGGGAAACAGATGTGGAAACAGTGTCAGACTTTATTTTTCTGGGCTCCAGAATCACTGCAGATGATGACTGCAGCCATGAAATTAAAAGACGCTTGCTCCTTGGAAGAAAAGTTACGACCAACCTAGATAGCATATTCAAAAGCAGAGACATTACTTTGCCAACAAAGGTCCGTCTAGTCAAGGCTGTGGTTTTTCCTGTGGTCATGTATGGATGTGAGAGTTGGATTGTGAAGAAGGCTGAGCGCCAAAGAATTGATGCTTTTGAACTGTGGTGTTGGAGAATACTCTTGAAGAGTCCCTTGGACTGCAAGGAGATCCAACCAGTCCATTCTGAAGGAGATCAGCCCTGGGATTTCTTTGGAAGGAATGATGCTAAAGCTGAAACTCCAGTACTTTGGCCACCTCAAGCGAAGAGTTGACTCATTGGAAAAGACTCTGATGCTGGGAGGGATTGAGGGCAGGAGGAGAAGGGGATGACAGAGGATGAGATGGCTGGATGGCATCAGTGACTCAATGGCTGTGAGTCTGAGTGAACTCCAGCAGTTGGTGATGGACAGGGAGGCCTGGCGTGCTGCGATTCATGGGGTCGCAAAGAGTCGGACACGACTGAGCGACTGATCTGATCTGATCTGATCAAAATAGTGATTTAATTTCCATCAAGTGGATATCCAGAATTGGAATTGCTGGATCATATTGTAATTTTAATTTTTGTTCCATTTTAATTTTTGAGATGCCTCTATCCTGTTTTTCATGATGGCTGCACCAGTTTACATTCCCAGCCCCAGTACTTGGCTTTTCTCCACATCCTCACCAGCACCTGTGTTTCTTGTCATTTGGTGATAGCACTCTGACAGATGTGTACTGACAGCCCATTATGGTTTGTTTTGTGTTTCCTTGATGGATAAAGTTGTGGAGCAATTTTTCATGTGCCTGTTGGCCTTTGTATGTCTTCTTTGGCAAAATGTTTGTTCAGGTCCTCTGCCCATTTTTTAATCTTTTTTTTTCCCCCTTCCATTTAGAGTTGTGTGAGTTCTTTTCATATTTTGGATAAATGCCTCTTGGCAGTTTCTTGATTTGTAGATACTTTCTCCCATTCAGTTGCTTTTTCATTTCGCGGATGGTTACCTTTATTGTGCAGAAGCTTTTTAGTCTGATGTAGTCCCACTTGTTGACCTTTGTTAACTTTGCTTTTTAATTTTAATTTTTGGTGACTTACTATAAAACTTTTTTTGAATGAGTGCGAGCACGATCATCCTTGAATGTATTTCAGTATATATAAAGTTCCTTAGAATTCCTGGGAGAGAGGAATTTAATATATAAATACTGGTAGGTGTTAAGGAAATTACTTTCCTGGAGTTTTTATCAAATCACCCTCCAGCCACATGGTGTGTGAGCAGCATCTTTTGTCACTTCCTCCTTCACAGGTTGAAAATTGCTGCTTAGAACAGGATGTGAGAAGTTCACTCTTGTTGTCAAGTGTATTTCTTTTTTTTTTTAATATTAATTTGGCTGCATCGGATCTTAATTGAGGCACGTAGCGAACAACAGACTAGTTCCAAATAGGAAAAGGAGTACGTCATGGCTGTATATTGTCACCCTGCTTATTTAACTTATATGCAGAGTACATTATGAGAAATGCTGGGCTGGAGGAAGCACAATCTGGAATCAAGATTGCCAGGAGAAATATCAATAACCTCAGATATGCAGATGACACCACCCTTACGGCAGAAAGTGAAGAACTAAAGAGCCTCTTGATGAAAGTGAGAGTGAAAAAGTTGGCTTAAAGCTCAACATTCAGAAAACTAGGGTCATGGCATCTGGTCCCATCACTTCATGGCAAATAGATGGGGAAACAGTGGCTGACTTAATTTTTTTGGGCTCCAGAATCACTGCAGATGGTAATTGCAGCCATGAAATTAAAAGACGCTTACTCCTTGGAAGGAACGTTATAACCAACCTAGATATATGCCCACCCATATATATGACAGCATATTGAAAAGCAGAGACATCACTTTGCTAACAGAGGTCCGTCTAGTCAAGGCTATGGTTTCTCCAGTGGTCGTGTATGGATGTGAGAGTTGGACTGTGGAGAAAGCTATGCGCCGAAGAATTGATGCTTTTGAACTGTGGTGTTGGAGAAGACTCTTGAGAGTCCCTTGGACTGCAAGGAGATCCAACCAGTCCATTCTAAAGGAGATCAGTCCTGAGTGTTCATTGGAAGAACTGATGTTGAAGCTGAAACTCCTGCTACTTTGGCCACCTGATGCAAAGAGCTGACTCATTTTAAAAGTCCCTGATGCTGGGAAAGATTGAGGGCAGGAGGAGAAGGGGACGACAGAGGATGAGATGGCTGGATGGCATCACCGACTCAATGGACATGGGTTTGGGTGGACTCCGGGAGTTGGTGATGGACGGGGAGACCTGGCGTGCTGCGGTTCATGGGGTCACAAAGAGTCAGACACGACTGAGCGACTGAACTGAATTGAACTGAGGGTCTTCCTCTTACCATGTGGAATCTTTCTGTAGGGCCACGGGCTCCAGAGCGCGTAGACTCAGTAGTCGTGGCACACGGTCTTAGTTTCCCCATGGCGTATGGGATCTTAGTTCCCTGACCAGGGATTGAACTCATGTCCTCTGCGTTGCAGGGTGGATTCTCAACCACTGGACCACCAGGGAAGGTCCCTCGAGTGCATTTCTTACATTGCTGATTGTGTACTGTTTCCTGGGAAAGTGAGCCTGTGTTTGGAGCTTGGGTGTCCTGCCCAGCCCTGCACCGTGACTATCTGTGTAGCTGGGTTGGTGTCCACTGTGAAGTTTGCAGAACCACTGGTTCAGCTCAGTGCAGCGTGGACCCCTGGGTGCTGATCTCTTCCTTCTCCCTCCAACAGGTGGGGGGCCCGGGGCGGGCCTCATAGCAGGTCCTGTGGGAAGTTGACCCTCGTCACCATGTGGACGTGGGGCACCTCCCCTCAGCTGTAAGGAATTGGGCTGTTTTTAGGAAATTGCTCATCTTTTTTTCCATTTTAGGTCTGGATCAAGAACAAGAGATCGCAGGAGGTAGGTTTCCATTGATCCATTCTCAGTAAGATGTCCTTTTTCACGTGCTTTTTCCTTGATACTTAGCCTTTATGACTTGGCATTTGTTGTCTGGGGTCAGGGTTGGTCGCGAAGGGCACAGAGCGTGGGTTAGAAGGAGAGCCCTGATTGGGGCTCCGTGCAGCATGGGGTGGGTGTCCACTGTCAGTGAGAGGGATGATCAGAACGTTCCTGGCATGTTTCCGGAAGCATCGGTGGGGAGGGTCTGGCCAGTTATTCATGACCAGGGTGCCGTTGAGGGGAGGGTTGTGAACCCGGGTTACAAGTCTGGGAGGAGAGAGCAGAGACAGCAGTAAGGTGTCAGCACAGCCTCTGTTGCAGGTCGCGCTCCCGGGACCGACGTCGCAGGCGATCGAGGTCAACTTCCAGAGAGCGGCGGAAGTCGTCCCGCTCCCGGTCTCGAGACAGACACCGGCGCCACCGAAGCCGCTCCCGGAGCCACAGCCGTGGCCATCGACGGGCATCCAGGGACCGGAGCTCGAAATACAAGTAACTACTCTGCTCCTTTAGTATCTGCAGCAGGAGTTGAGCCCTGCTCAGTGCGCCAGGGCCTGGGGTCTGTCACCCAGGGACTGAGCGTTGAGGCCTTGAGGGTCCTGACGGGGCCCAGGGCTCTGGGAGTCCACCTGCTGGGGGCAGCAGGTGGCTTCATGGCTGGACAGTTGAGAGCTGCAGCGGTGTCACGTGTAGGCGTGGCCATGCTTGGGCTACACATGCACCAGCACTTTGGTACACACAGCCCTAGTAGGCTGCTCACCTCGGTCGTGGTGATTTAAAAAAACACACACACCACTAATGATCATGTTTGGAGACACCCACCATTCGCTTTGGTAATACTTTTTCTCCATTGTGTTTTTACATAATGGATCAACTCGTGCTATATTTTCCTTTGCACTGTTTACATTTTAGTGAAAGCTGTTCCTGTTACTAGAATCCTTTGGAAATGCCACTCTGTGTTGGCTGCCCGGCCCTCCCTGTGCGGTGCCTACTGGGCCCTCCCAGCTGTGTGGGTCTTCCCTTTCCTCGCCGGACAGTCCACGGTGTCAGTGCCTGGGGAGCACCCAGGAGGGAGGGCCAGCCCTCGATGAGCCTCTGGTTCCCTTTTCCCAGGTTCTCCCGAGAGCGGACTTCAAGGGAGGAGTCCTGGGAGCGCGGGCGGAGTGAGCGGGGGGCCACCGACTGGAGGCTTGAGAGTGCCAACGGGAAGGCCGCATCGCGGAGGTCGGAGGAGAAGGAGGCCGGCGAGATCTGAGCCCACGCCCAGGCACTGTAAATAGTCCGATCCACGTCTGACACGGCCTCACGTTACCCTTTCTATTTGCTGAATACAGCTCATCTTTTGTAGTTTAACATTTCTATTGTTTCGGAGCTAGCTGTGAGTTTCTAGAGGTGTACAGAGTTGCTCCTGTGTTCTGGGTTGTGTCGAGCGGGAATAAACAACCTGACAGACTGCCTCCTGGCGGCCGCGGTGCGTTCTCTGCTGACCTGGCTGCGCTGGACTTGCCGAGCCTTCCACAGGGTGGGGGGCACGCCCAGGTCACCTGCACGTAGCCCAGAAATGTGACTCATCCTCGGGCTCTCCTCTGCCTTTTGGCGTTCTGCGCGCTGACAGAGCCAGAGGCACTCAGCCGTCTGCTCTCCCAGCCCCATGTGTCTTTCTGAGGTCCAAGCTTGTTCTCTTCCCCCATTTCTTTGGAGGACTGCTTGTCTGGTTTGTGGTCAGCAGCCTCCGCCCAGCACTGGAGCTCAGATAAGCTGCAGTTCCCCCTCTTGGAGTTAGTCAGAGCAAAGAAAGACCCACGGAAAGGTCGACATGATGGCCACAAGGTCCTCAGAGGAAGGCATGTTGACTTTGGGGTCAGTTGTGGTTCTGCTCACCCTTGGCAGGGCTGGTGGTATTATCCAGTCTCCCTCAGCTCTTCCGCTTGTATCTCGAGACTAAAGTGAGCTGTTTTGAAGATACAACTGGGAGCTCTTTCATTTTTTCACTTTTCAGGGGGAGGATGACTGTGGCGTGCTCAGTCGTGTCTGACTCTTTGTAACCCTATGGACTGTAGCGGCCAGGCTCCTCTGTCCATGGGATTCTCCAGGCAAGACTACTGAAATGGATTACCATTCCCTTCTCCAGGGGATCTTTCCGACCCAGGGATCGAACCTGTGTCTCTTAGGTCTCATGCATTGGCAGGCAGATTCTTTACCGTCTGAGCTACCAGGAAAGTTCATCAGGGGAGTGTGTGGTTTTATTTTTGGAGGTAGCTTCTGATGGCCACGTTGTGAAACACACACCCACACCCCTGTGCAGAGCACATGGACACTGGGTCTGGGTCGTGTGGCTGCCAGCCCCAGGGCGTGGTCGGTGGTCCTCTTCTAGGCTCCTCACTGCGGTTTGTTTCCCTCTGGAGGGATGTGGGTAGTGGGCTGCTCTGCTGCCCTCTGGCAGGATCTCCCCCAGCCACCTGTGTCCACGGAAAAGAGGTCTGGCATCAGCGATGTTCCTCCGCCCAGGGGTGTTGCCCTGGCCTGCAGCCAGGCTGGGCCAGAGTGGCCACTGAGAGGCCAGGTAGGTACCTGCGGGGGAGCAGGGGACGTGCCATCTTTGTGGGAAGTAGATAAAAGCCCTGGGAAAGCAGGGCGGAAAGCCCTAGGAGGGCAGAGGTGGGCGTGGGCGGGGGCAGGCAGAGAAGCCCAGGCTGTGCTGGTGGTTTCCTGACTCCACCCTGCAACCCGGCTCGTGACGGAGGGGTCTGGACTGAGTGGGCAGCCAGGGCAAAAACTGCCCAGCTCCTCAGGTCTCCATTCTTAACCTCCCAAGGGGGTGTTTGGGGGTCTGTTCTGTTTGTGTTGTGGTGACAGGGCACACATACTTGCATTTCTGACGCACGGTTGTGTGGCACTCTGTCTGCTGCCATCCCTGGAGGCTGGTTTTGAAGAGGCAGCGGGCAGATGGCGTCCCTGACCTTATAGGAGCCTGGAGGTCCCAGTGAGAAAGCAGATGGGCTGGGGTCAAAGATGCCTGGGGGGAGGCTTCTGCTCCCCCCACAGCTGGGTGCTTGCTCGTCAGTCCAGAGGCACCTGCCTGCCCCTGGCGTGCCCTGGCCTGACTGCAGGGGCTGCCTGGATCCCCCCAGCCCCTGAGCCTCGGCTCCTCAGCTGGCTGCACTCCACTGGGCGCAGGTGTACAGCGGGCTGCTCTGGAGGCCACAGCCCAGCCTGGGTGAGCGCGGCTCCAGGGGTGGCACCGGGAGGGTGCTGGGAGGAGGGCACCGCTCACCCGCATCCTCTCGTCCTTGTTAGAGTGCTGCTGTGGGGAAGCGCTGGCTTAGCAGGGATGCCGGGAGCGGGCGGTGATGGCAGTCCTCGGAGAGAGAGGGGTTGGCCGAGCCCATAGGTGCAGATCTCCAGGGGCCTGTGGTCAGACCCAGGGCTGTGTGGTGCCCTTGGCCCCTTCAGTCCCCAAGTTCTCAGGGACTCCCCCAGCCCCAATCTTCCGCTCAGGAGCGGGGGTGAGGGGTGTGGCACGGAGGCCCCAGTCTGTCCATGGGGCAGGCGGGGGGCCTGTAGCTGGGGGCAGGGATGCTTTGGTTTCTGCCCCTCTCTTTGGGGGTCTCTAGCAAGGCCCAGGCCTGCAGTCTTGGGACCTGAGGGCTGGAGGGATGGTGTTGGCCCTGCAGCTCTGTGGGACTCCACGGCCTTAACGGCGGTCCAGACCCTTGCTGCGGCGTGTGGACACGGGCCATCTTCCCAGGGTGAGGGCTGTGCAGCAGGTGCGTGCACTCGGCTGGCCTGGGAACCAGGAGGGATTGATTCCAGGGGTGGGGCCGGTGTCCAGCCATGGTTTGTGCATGTGGAGAAGGGGTTGTGCCTCGGAAGGGTCCCCTGCCTTAAACAGGGTGGTCCTGCTCTGGCGGCCGGGCTGAGCTGAGCAGTGCTGGGACTTCATCTCGTGCCCCTGTCACCCACAGGCCTTGTTGTAGCAGGTGGGGTGAGCCCCTCTAGGCTTCCTGTGGATCAGGGGAGGGATCCAAGAATGTAGGTTTCTTTTTTTGCAGGTAGGTTGATTGGTTTTTTGATGAAGATAAACTTATCTCATAAAATTCAACATTTCAGCCGCTCGAAAGCGTACGGTCTAGTGGTCTTCAGTGCGCTTGCAGTGTCGTGTTTATCACTGTGGCGTTGGGGCGTCTCGTCACCCCAGCCCCACACCCACCAGCAGGCATGCCCCTCGGCCCCAGCCTTTGACAGCCACTGGTCTGCTGTCTGTCTCTGGAATCGCAGAATGCGACTTGTGATCAACATCAGTTACTTCTGAGTGTGGTGTCAACAGGGTTCGTCCACCCCACCAACTCTAGCCTGTACCAGTACCAAGAATGTAGCTGTTTACCCGGGCTGCTGCTGGTCCGAAGCACCCTGACAGCTGGGCCACAAGCCCTCAGTGGCATCTCTGGGACAGCTTAGGGCAGGTCTCCTAGCTCTTGTCGTTGGCACATACGATGCTGACACTTGTTTGGACCTAGGGGAAGAGGGCAGAGCCATCCTGGGCCTGATCGCAGCGCGGTGAGCGGCTTGCTCTATGTCCACTCCACAAGCCCTAAGCCAGGCCCTCAGGTAACCACCCACACCCCCAGCACAGGGTGGCATGTGATAGGGGTCAACACGAGGTCTGCCCCCAGGTGCCAGTGAACCCTGGCCTGAGGCGGCCCTCTGCTCCCACCCAGGGGCACTCGGGAGCCCGTGAGGGAAGCCTGGGGGTCCCTGCGTGTCCTGAGCCCCCACAGCGCTGGCGAGTGCCACCCTCTTGCGTCTGCTCTCCCCCTTCTCTGCCCTCCCCCGTGCCACCCCCAGCCTGCCTGCCTGACTTCCCTGCTGGTGCCCGTGGGCTCAGGGCTGCCCTCCTGAGGAGGTGGTGCTGTCCTCACAGTTCAAGAGAGAAGCTGCTAACTGCTGGCCAAGGGGACTTCCCCCACCTGGATCCTGGCCACCTTCTTTTTAAAATTCTTATTGAAATTAAATTGACAAATGTTATTTTAGTTTTACGTGTACGTTCTAATGACTTAATATATATATATTTTGCAAAATGATTTTTTCCTATGGTAAGTTTCAAGCACTACTCAGCAACTTCAGGTATGCAGTACAGAATGGGGTTTAGTGTGATGCATCAGAGGATGGGATGGATGGATGGTATCACTGATACAGTGGTCATGAGCTTGGGCAAATTTTCGGAAATGGTTAGGGACAGGGAGGCCTGGCGTGCTGCAGTCCATGGGGTCACAAAGAGTTGGAGGCGACTGGGCAATTGAACAACAGCGTGATATGTTACAGTGCAGTATTACATTGTCCTGGGCCTTCTGGGGCTGCTCCTGTCCCCTTTGGAACACCTGCCCAAGTGCAGCCACCTTGGGATCCAGGCCTTTCAGCCCCAGGCCAGGCCCCGCCTCTGAGCAGAAGAGAGCACAAAACACTGCAGACAGGACCTGCGGTACATCGCCGGTTCCTCGGTGCCCTCATCTGCCCCACAGTCCTTCCAGAGAGCTTTGCTGTCCTTGAAAATCACCCCAGACAGCACGCATTAATTGTCCCACAGCTCCTGAGCATCGGGGCATCAGGTCAGATACAGGTCCAGCACCAGTGAGCCTTGAGAATGTGCTGAGCAACATGCTGGACACCAGAGACCTCAAGCTGTGTACATTTACATGGAGAGGCCAGGCTCAGTGAAGCCGTGGGGCTGGGCTGGGAGAGGTGTGGAGGGGGGTGCCTGGTAGTAGACAAAGGGCTTCCTTTGGGGCTGTAAGAAAGTTCTGGAGCTGGCTAGAGGTGGTGATGGCACACTGTTGTGAATGAAATGAATGCCACTGAGCTGCACTCTTTACAGTGGTTGAACTGGTAAGTGTTTGTTACCTATATTTTGCATGAGTTAGTGTTAATCACTCAGTCATGTCTGACAGGCTCTGCGACCCCATGGGCATCTGTCTGATGTGACCCATCAGGCATCTGTCTGTGGAGTTCTCTGAAAGAATACTGGAATGGTTTGCCATGCCCTTCTCCAGGGGATTTTCCCAACCCAGAGATCGACCTGGGTCGGCTACATTGCAGGCAGATTACCAGTGAACAACAGGGAAGCCCTGTATTTTACCACATTAAAAAAAGCTTCAGTGAGGGATGGATGGGGAATTTGGGATTAACAAATGCAAACTATTACATGTCTGTATAACTGACTCGCTTTGTTATATAGCAGAAACTAATGCAACATTGTATATCGACAATATGCCAATAAAATTTAAAAACAGCAATGAACAGCCACACAAGGGGAGGTGACCACATGAGAACACCAGAAGGGAGCGCTGCAGGGTCCACTTTAGTCTCTGGATCCATTGATAATTCTTTTTACTGTATTTGCGCTTTTCATCTTTAAGCCTCAAGTCTGATCTTTATCCCTTCTTTGAGTCATTTAAGTCAAATAGTCAATATTGGGTTGGCCAGAAAGTTAAACCAGAATGAACTTGACTGACCAACCCATGCACCACAGAGCAAGTGAGACTAGCTCCCTGACCAGGAGCTGAGCCTGTGCCCTGGGCAGTGGAAGTGTGGAGTCCTAACCACTGGGCCGCCAGGGAATTCCTCCATTGTTTTGTTGATGCCATTTTTTGGGGTCTTTACATTTTTCCTTCCATTTTTGCCCAGCTCAGCCCTCCTCCCCAGGGTTGGGGGGTTGTGTTAGAATATTTTAACATCCTGTTTTCTACTCTGTTACCTTGGAAATCGTAACGCTATTTCTATCTTAAAAAAAAAAAACGTCTCACAGCATTTATTGTCATCTGGTAATAACAAGAGTGAGCAGAACAATATGAATACATGTTTTAGAACTACATCTCTAACAAAGGACACCTAAAAAAACCAACGGTATTGCCAAACAATTTCTCACTTCATCTGTCACTTCTAGTTGGAGACACTTTGGAGCAGAGTAATATTATCTCCTTTTAGCATGATCCGACCCAGTTGTTTTCTTGACTGTTTTAGAATGAATGTCTTCTGCATCATCTAATACAAGGTTCATATACTCATCAAAACCAATGGTACAGCCCTCTGTCCACATATTCACTTGCTCATAAAGCCACCCTTGAATCCGCGATCTATTTTGCAAGCATCTGAAGATGAGATTGATGGGCTGCACCTGCCCCTTCTGCACATTCCAGCCCTGGCCCCGGTACGCCATGCTGGAAGCTCACAAGCACCACACTGCTCTGCACTCTCAGAAAACCTATTTCTATCTTTTTAAATTTTCTTCAATGCATGTGGGCTCAGTTGTGG
>NW_011485453.1:182215-184703 GCF_000754665.1 Bison bison bison | reverse complement strand
GTTGTGGCGGAAGCTCAGGACCTGTGCGCACCTCTCCAGGGCCTCCGTCGTGTAGATGCCGACGTTGGTCCCGAGCTTCCGCCACAACGCGAGCACTGCAGCGCGGTCCGCCGGCGCCAGCACCATGGTGGAGACCGGCCTGCCCCGCGCTCGGCGTCTCGGTGAAGCCTGGGCTGCGCCTGCGCCTCTCGGCCTGCTGTCCCCTTGGCCTCCAGGGGGCGCCGGGCCTCTGGTCGCAGAATCTGGCCGGGAGGGGTCTAGGAGCTCTCCACGGAGCGTCAGCTCTAACCTGGGGCCTTCCCAATCGCCCTGGACCCTGAAATCCCTATTTTTGGAAACTAATATTTAGTATGTGTCAATATTAGGTGGCCCTGAATTTTAGCATGGAGTTTGGCATTGAACGTCAGTCTGTTTTCTCATTTATGGAATATAAGGCAGGTAACAGTTTCTTCTTCCCAAGGTTGTTCCTGGTTCATAGCAGATGCCCTTTTCAGGACAATGAGCATTCAGAGTGGCTAGGATAGATCCTAGAAATAATAGCCAATACCTATAAAGCACTCATTCTGTGCCAGGCATCACTATACATCCTTTTTTAAAAAATGCATTGAAATTCACATAAAATTTACTGTCTTAGCCATTTGAGGTATACAATTCAGTGTCTTTAACTACATTCACACTATGTGTTATCATCACCACTAATTCCAGAACTTTCTCATCATCCCAAATAGAAATCTAGTTGGCGCTAATGGTAAAGAATCCACCTGCCAATGCAGGAGACTTAAGAGACATGAGTATTGGGAACACAAGGGTTCGATCGCTGGGTCAGGATGATCCCCTGAAGGAGGGCATGGCAACCCACTCCAGTATTCTTGCCAGGAAAATCCCATGGACAGAGGAGCCTGGAGGGCTGTGGTCCATAGGATCGCAAAGAGTTGGACACAACTGAAGCGACCTGGCACAGTACAGGATAGATCCTCCACATAATAGCTAATACCCATGTAGCGCTCATTCTGTGCCAGGCATCACTATACATCCTTTAAAAAAAATGCATTGAAATTGGCATAACATAAAATTTACTGTCTTAGCCATTTTCAGGTGTACAATCCAGTGACTTTAATCATATTCACTGTGTGATCATCACCACTATCTAATTCCAGAACTTTTCATCATCCCAAATAGAAACACTCTCCCCATCAGCAGTCAGTCCATAACCCCTGCCCTCCAGCCTCTGGACATCACCAGTCTGCTCTTGGCCTCTGTGAATTTGCCTATTCTGGACATTTCATGTGAATAGAATCATGCAGTACGTGGTCTTTTGTGTTTGTAGCATGTATTTACACTTAGTTGCTTGTTATGGCTGGATAACTTATTCCATTGTCTGTTTAGACCACGTTTTGTTTGTCCTCTCGTCTCTCGATGTACATTTGGGTTGTTTCCACTTTTAGTCCAGGCTCTCATTTTGCCTAATAGTAAAATAAGGAAGACTGCCTCTTACAGAGAGCTCACATGCTAAAAGCAGGAAACCTGCCATCCATTTTCTGACGATGACTCTTGGGCCCAGGGAAGAAAGGACACTGCTCCCAGCTGAAAGCTTGGGGCTGGACCACTGCCTGGACTGGACACCTCAAGCCACAGGTGCTAGGGGCATTCTCCATGGGAAGAAAGCACCTCTGAGTGTAGGCACCCTGGCCTTGGCTCTCCTCTCCACAGCAGCGCCAGGGGGAGTCAGTGGGCCTCAGGGCAGTGCAGTGGATCCTAAGCTGGGTGCCCAAAATCAGGCTTTCAGACCCTCAATCGCCCGGTGGGTGTCCTGGAGGGGTGGGTGTACCAGGTGACAGAGGTTCCTCCAGGACCTGGCCTGGCTCTACAAGGGCACTACGCACCCCTAGCTTCCTCTAAGCACTTGGTGGGGAGGGAGGCACCCAGAGGGCCTCTGTGTTCTCCCCACCACCCAGCTCCGGGAGCCCCCGGGAGAGCTCCGAGTCCTGGCTGGAGGTCCGCCAACAAATTGATCATTTGCGCAAAAATCTCCGTGATGAACATGCAAGGCTCTGGGATGAATTCAGGGAAGGGCCAATGTACTCAGAAATCACTCCAGGCTGAGGGTGAGGGCTGCCCAGAGAATCCCAGGCAGTGGCCGTGGGACAGGCTCCACCCCGACCCCTCCGTCCCATTTTCCCCTTCTCTCCCTCTGCCTGAGAGCTCCTTAGTCCGAGGCAATGAATGAGAACCACGCCCACCCCGGCCGGTTCGCGGACACAGAGACCCGAGGCTACAGACACTGCAGCCCACTCAGACTTTATTCAAAGATCAGGAGGTGAGAGTGCGCAGAGCGCAAGGGGGCTCCAGGCCAGGGTAGGGGTCGCCGAGGCTCCAGCTTAACGGTATTTGGAGGTCAGCACGGTGCTCACGTTGGCCAAGAACTTGTCCAGGGAGGCGTGGACCGCGGGGGTGAAATCATTGGGGAGGTGGGAGGCCAGGGTCACCA
>NW_011485453.1:175497-180419 GCF_000754665.1 Bison bison bison | reverse complement strand
TTTTTTTTTTAACCACTGAGCCGCTGGGGAAGTCCCCTGTGAAAACGTAGGTGGATTTTAATTTTTCATTTATTTTCTACATTTAAATAAAAGTGAATGGGGCTGCGGGATAGTGGAAGAGTACGTGGTGAGAGGGGAAGTAACTCCCCAGCTGTTCAGAGGTCCTTGCCCCAAAAGAACGTGATCATCAGTGGCCCCGCCACCCTCCTCACCTTTTATCCAACGCAGAGTTGCCCTGAAGACGAGGGTGGGGGGCTGGGCTGGAGGCGCTGATTGGGTCCTTAAGGGCTACAGGGTGGGTTGGGTGTTCGAGGTTCCAGAGTGGAGTCCAAGGGCCTTTCTGAAGGCTGCTCACAGGACCAAGGCAGAACTGCCAGGAGACCCCAGAAGCCCGGATGGATGTGGGAAGGGGGCTTAGAGGCCAGGGAACGCAGGGCTAGGGGCACAGTGAGCTTCGCAGACTCCAGGGACAAGGGAGTGAGGAGCCTGCTGAAGACGGCAGCGAGCTAGAGGCCCCTCTTCTCACTGACTGCCCCTCCCCCGCAACGCCGCAGAGAGTTCCTGTGACCCAGGACGGGTGCCTGGGCCGCGATCCCTGTTCCGATCCCCCTTGTCTCTGATAAGGAGGAAGTGGAATCTCCTGGAGGTTGTCCTGCCCCTACTTTTGCACAAGGAAGAGCCTATTTGTGTGGTTTGCTTTTGTTTTCATCTAACTATGTTTAAGGGGGATCAGAAAAATTTCGAAACAGGGTGGCCATTTCAGCACTCCCCACCTCAGAGAGAACCCTTGGAAGTCTTCCCAGGAGGGGAACTTGGTTCAGCAGATTCTGGGACCCTCAGCCTTAGCTCCCCGCCCTCCTCCACCCTCCCACTCTTAGGGACTGAGAACCACGCCCACCCCGGCCGGTTCGCGGACACAGAGACCCGAGGCTACAGACACTGCAGCCCACTCAGACTTTATTCAAAGATCAGGAGGTGAGAGTGCGCAGAGCGCAAGGGGGCTCCAGGCCAGGGTAGGGGTCGCCGAGGCTCCAGCTTAACGGTATTTGGAGGTCAGCACGGTGCTCACGTTGGCCAAGAACTTGTCCAGGGAGGCGTGGACCGCGGGGGTGAAATCATTGGGGAGGTGGGAGGCCAGGGTCACCAGCAGGGAGTGGCTCAGAAGCTGCCGAGAGAGGGGACGTCAGGGGGGCGGGGCTGGGTGGGGGCGCCGCCGCATTCTCTGCCCCGCTAGCCCAGATCTGTCCCGGCCCGGCCCGCGAGCTCACCTTGAAGTTGACCGGGTCCACACGCAGCTTGTGAGCGTGCAGGTCACTCAGTTCAGACAGGGCACCGGGCAGGTCGTCCAGGTGTCCCACCGCTTTGGCCAGCGCGGCGGCCACCTTCGCGCCGTGGCCCTTGACCTGGGCGGAGCCGTGGCTCAGGTCGAAGTGGGGGAAGTAGGTCTTGGTGGTGGGGAAGCTTAGGAACATCCTGGGTGAAGAGGCGGGAAAGCCGGGCTTAGGCCGAGCGGCCCGGGACAAGGACGCGCCCGGCGTGCGGCCCGGTCCCCTCGGGGCAAGTGCGGTGCTCACCTCTCCAGGGCCTCTGCGCCATACTCTGCAGCGTGGCCGCCAACCTTGCCCCAGGCGGCCTTGACATTGCCCTTGTCGGCGGCAGACAGCACCATGGTGGGTTCTCTCAGAGTCTGGGTCTGGACCAGAAGAGTGCGGGGCTGCGAGTGCGCGAGCTTTTATGCTCCCGGCGCCAGGGGCACGCCCGCCCGCGCTGCGCTCATTGGCTGGCGCGAGGCCAGGAGGTGCTGGCCTGGAAAGATGGGTCTGGATAGTGTGTGGGGTGTCGGGGTCCCAAGGTGGCCCCTGCCCTGTCCCGCTTTGGCTGCAATCCAGCTATTTATGGTACCTTCTACCCTGGTTCTGTGGGTTGAACAGCTCACGCACTTTTCTGAGCCACCCAAACCCCCTGGAACCGAGTTTGTACCCACGCTGGGGTAGCATGGAGGTTTCCGTTTGCCAGTCTGGGAGAGGAACACAATCTTTTCCGAAGTGAAGCAAGCTGCTTTCGCACTAAAGGGCAGAGACCGAGGGGGGTTCTGCCCAGTCTGGGTGAGGGGTTAGTGTCCAGCATCCCCCTTCAAACTTGGTCACTGACTGTCCAGCCCTGCACATACCTGAGACTGTCATCCAGGGAACCATCCTCATTCAGAGTTTGGAGAGCTTGGAGGGTTGGGCTCTTGTCTTTGCAAAGGCTCTGGACTGATCGCTAAGATCCGTGCCCCAGTGCTGCCGAGGAGAGATTGACAGTGTGTGTGTCTGTCTGTCTGTGTATAAGATGGGGCGCTATGGCCCAGGGGCTGCAGAGACTGAGCCAGAGTGCTGGAGCTGGGGTGGGGGTTGGGTAGACTCGGGCCTGCCTGACAACCAGCCTTCCTTAGGATTATTATTTCAAAAATCACTTCAAAGACCCAGTGAAGTTAGGGATTTTTTGTTCGGGTGCATAAGGCTCAGATTGCTTAGGGACATGCATAGTGTCACACAGTGTGTCTATGTGGACTAGGAATGTGTCGACATACCCCACTCTCTGCCCCAGGAGATTCAGAGGAAGGGACTAATTCGGACGAGGGCCAGGCACTGAGACTGAGACTCGAGTTGGAAGAAATGGAGGAGGAACAGAGGTGAGGTCCAGGGATCCCTGGACCACCAAGTCTGTTTGACCTCAGGCCAGAAACTTGGTTGAGGGTCTCTGGTGCCCGCTACTGTGTGTTAAAGAGGGGAAGATTGACACTTGCAGTTCCTGAGGGAGCTAGCAATGGAGATGAGAGTGAATGAGGACGTGCTTAGCCAACCGTCTGGCAGCCGCGATGCCGAAAGGGAGTACTCCATGGGCCCACCACATGACGCTGCCCCAGGAGGGCAACTGTCTCAGGGTGCCAGGCGCGTTCCAGACCCAGGACTGTCAGCCCTGGAAATGTCCTCATTCAGGCTGTGTTGAGTGCCAGAGGCCCTGCTCCTAGGCCCCTGGTTCCACTGTCAGCAAAGATTCGGTGTTGCACCCTCCGGTTCCTGGAGTCTCCCCTAAGGACCCGGAGGTTCTCCGACCGGCGACTTCGACGCCAGTCCGTCTGCTCCCCAAAGAACACACGTGCGCAGGTTCCAGCCTACTGAGGCCTGTTTATTGAATTTCGCAGACCTAGACCCGCGGGGCACGGAACTCAGCGGTACTTCTCCGTCAGCACCACGGCCACGCCCGTCAGGAACTTATCCCACGCCGCCTGCATCTCCACCGTGAACTCGCCCTGCAGGTGGGAGGCCAGCACCACCTGGAAACACTGGATCACCAGCTGCCGGAGAAGAGGCCGGTGAGAAGGGCCCTGTCCTCGCCGGTGCCTCCCCGAACGCCTCCCCTCCCGCCTAGGCTGCGCCGCGAGCCCTGCTGCGCCCCGGGTGGCTCACTGGGAAGTTGGTGGGGTCCACGCGCAGCACTTGTGCGTGCAGGTCGGCAAGCGGGCTCAGGACTGCGCGCAGGTTGTCCATGTACTGCACGGCCACGCCCACCGCCTGGAGCATGCGTTGACCGTGGCTCAGCAGCTGCACCTCGTCTGGGTGGTCACCCAGATGTCTGAAGTAGACCTTGGTGCTAGGGTACACAGTGAAGAGCCTGCGGGAGCAGGGATGTGGGGAGGACGGTCCCTCCAACGTCTGCGCTGCGCAGACCCCGGGAAAACCCGCTCAGACTCGCCACCAACCCGGGACTCAGTCCCAGTACCCTGGTCTCCTCCTCCCAGCGATTCTGGAGACCCCGCCCCAACCCACCTGCGCAGCAGCTCCGCCCCGAAGGGCGCCTCGTGTCCGGCTATCAGGTCCCAGACCTGTGTTATGTGGGCGCGCTCTTGGGCGCTGAGCATGACGCTGGCGTGGCGTGCTTTAGGGGCCGCGCCAGCCGCCCCGGCCTCCTTATAGCGGCCCCCTCGTGGCGCCCCGCCCGCCCTTATCTTCAGGAGCGCGGCGAGAACCTGGCGACCCAGGTCGCCAAGCCAGGTTCTCCTCACCGCGGAGAAACTAAATCACGCCGTGTGTGGGTGCCTTTGCTGCAGACTTTAGATGGGTCTGCAATTATTCCCCTGAAGGCAAAGTTACTGCTCCGCCAGACAGAGCCAATGGAGGGACAGGGAGAAAGCGCGTGGGGCAGGGAGCCCCCTTAATCCGAGGGGCCAGGAGGTTTCAAGGGTCCTCGCAGCGGTGAGCTGGGATGACAAACTCTGAGGGAAGTACTCTGAGTCCCGACGCATACCCACCGCGCTGAGTGAAGCCACAGACTGGGTGACATGGGGTGGGACAGAGGTCCCAGTGCAGGTTTGACCCGAGAACGCGGCGTGGACGGTCCTGGGCTGCCCTTGCTCCCTTCGGTAGCGACTCTGGGCTCTGCAGGCCAAGGACCGCTCCAAAGCGCCCCTTGGAGTCACTCCAGGCCGGGGGGTGACACCGTATTGGGCTGCGTTCCTGCGAAGTCCCCATTCTCTCCCGTCACTCTCCCTTCTTTCCCCCAATACTGAGAACGCACGACCAGGCTCCTTCCATCCTCATCCATTTATTGGGGGTCCCTATGAAACACTAATAGGGTGCAGGGGAAGAAGAGGGCTCGAAGCCTGTTCTAGGGGTCCTGCGACGGCCTCAGCGGTACTTCTCCGTCAGGTCGCCGGACACGATCGACAGGAACTTGTCCCAGGCGGCGTGCACGTCGGCCGTGAAGTCGGCGGGGAAGTGCGAGGCCAACGTGACCAGCAGGCAATGGGACAGGAACTGGGGCGGGAGGGAGAGCGGTCAGCGCTGGCGGCCCGGACGAAGCTCCGCCTCCGCGACCTCGCCCCGCCCTCCGGGACCCCGGCCCAGGGAGCAGCCCCGCCCCGAGGCCTCGCCCCGCCC
>NW_011485453.1:164292-175088 GCF_000754665.1 Bison bison bison | reverse complement strand
GGGTGACTCTTGCGGTAGCCGCTGCTCAGTACTGCCTGGCCACCTCACCCTGACCGCCCGTCTCCAAGTCATTCCTTCCTTCCCTCCCTCCCTCCGTCCACGTGATTGTGGGGACCTGGGTGCTGGGCCCCGAGAGACACAGGTGACCCTCAGACCGCCCCCATCACCTCCTCCTCCTGCCTCTGACCCCCGAGATGCTCCTCACCTGCTCATGCTCACTGACCATCCTCGGTGACACTCCTCACTGACCCATCCTCACTGACCCTCTTCACTCTCCCCTCCTCACTCACTCTTCTCACTCACCCTCCTCAGTCACCCCTCCTCACTGACCCCTGTTCTCACTGAACTCTGACCTCACTGACCCACAAGGTCCCCTCCAGGCTCCACCCCAGCACACCTGGTGCTCACCTCTCCAGGGTCTTGGTGCCAATGACGTCCGCCTGTGTGGAGATCTTGCTCCACAGGGACACGATGATGGTCCTCTCAGTCCTGGTCAGAGAGATGGTGGCGGCTGAGCGGGAGCTTGACTTCCTGAAAACTGGTGTTGGTGATGCTCAGCCCCCAGGGTCCCCTTATATATGTGGAACCAGGATTGGGGCCAGGGTCATCACTGGGAGAAGGGAGAGGGCAATGCGGTGGGTTTCTTATCATTTCCAGTGACAGCGGGTGGTCAGGGCCTGGTGGGCTTGATGGCTGAGGGGCTATCACTTTGGCTGCCCCTGCAGAGCCACAGCCAGAGCAGGTAACAGGGAGATAGGGGCCCTGGCCTGGCGAAGGGTCCGTGTGTCCACCCAGCCCAGGGCCCAGCCTCCATAATGATTGTCCCTGACCTGCCTGTCCCTCTGAGGGAAGGATGACCTGGGGTGCGTCCCTCCCAGAAGCGTTCTGTGTTCTTATTTTAAGTTTCTGCGGCTCCACCTGATGAGAAAAGTGAAGCCAGGTGTCACAAGGAGGGAGTAACAGTCTTGGCTTCTGGCCCTCTCCAGCCTTGGCTGTAGATCCCTCCTCACCCGGCTGAGGCTCCTTCTGAGGTCTCCTCCACCCACAGGCCCCCAGATGCCTGGTGGGGGCCTCTGCCAGCTGGCACCCAGGGGAGGGGCTGGCCCTTCACACAGTGCCTGGGGCACAGAAACCCACGGTTTTCCCTCCTGGGTTTCCATCCCAGCTGGTGCCTTCACCTGCTTTACCCTCTTAGCTTATCCCCTCCTCCCCAAGGCAACCATTTCTATGTGCTTCATGGGTTCCTTGTTCTCGCAAAGAGTACAGCGAGAACTATATATATATATATATATGTATATATATATAAAATTTAACAGATTGTAGCTTGATTAAAAATTTTTAATTCTTATAAACATTTCCTTATAGGCACATCTCTTTTGAAAGATAGGATTTTTTTTAATAAGAAGGAGAAGAAACTGGATATACCACAGTTAATTTGGGCTTCCCTCATAGCTCAGCTGGTAAAGAATCCACCTGCAGTGCAGGAGACCCTGATTCGATTCCTGGGTCAGGAAGATCTTCTGGAGAAGGGATAGGTTACCCACTCCAGTATTCTTGGGCTTCCCTGGTGGCTCAGATGGTAAAGAATTCACCTACAAAGCGGGAGACTCAGGTTTGATCTCTGGGTTGGGAAGATCCCCTGGAGGAGGGCATAACAACCCACTCCAGTATTCTTGCCTGGAGAATCTCCATGGACAGAGGAACCTCTCAAGCTAAAGTCCATGGGGTCACAAAGAGTTGGACATGACTGAGCGACTAAGCACAGCATAACACATGTTTGATTTACAATGTTCTGTTAATTTCTGCTGCACAGCAAGGTGACTCAGTTATACACACATATACATTCTTTTTTATATTCTTTTTCATTAGGATTTATCCCAAGGGATTGAATATAGTTCCCTGTGCTATATAGCAGGACTTGTTGTTTATCCATTCTATATGTAATAGCTTGTATCTACCAGTCCCTCCTTCCCTCTTTCTTCCTCCCATTTGACAACCACAAGTCTGTGCTCTGTTTATGAGTCTGTTTCATTTTCCAGGATGGGTTTGTTTGTGGCATATTTTAGAATCCATATAGAAGTGATATCATATGCTATTTGTCTTTCTGTCTGACTTACTTCACTTAGTATTGTAATCTCTAGTTGCATCTTCTGCTGCTGCTAAGTCGCTTCAGTTGTGTCCAACTCTGTGCGACCCCATAGACAGCAGCCCACCAGGCTCCCCCGTCCCTGGGATTCTCCAGGCAAGAACACTGGAGTGGTTTGCCATTTCCTTCTCCAATGCATGAAAGTGAAAAGTGAAAGGGAAGTCGTTCAGTTGCTTCAAATGGCTTTATTTTGTTCTTTTCATGGCTGAGCAGTATTCCATTGTATGTATATACCACATTTTCTTGATCCATTCCTCTGTCAATGGACATTTAGGCCCTTTCCACGTCTTGGCTATTGTGAATAATGCTGCTTTGACATAGGAGTGCATGTATCTTTCTGAATTATAGTTTTGTCTGGATATCTGCCCAGGAATGGGATTGCTGTATCATATGGTAATCCATGTTTAGCTTTCTGAGGAGCCTGCGTACTGTTTCCCATCGTGGCTGCACCAACTTGCATTCCCACCAGCAGTGAGGGAGAGTTCTCTTTTCTCTACTCTCTTCAGCATTTATTTGTAGACTTTTAAATTTTGGCCATTCTGACCGGCGTGCGGTGGTAGCTCGTTGTAGTATATATGGATATATTTCTATTTGACTGTGCCAGGTCTTAGTTGCAGCACATGGGATCTTTAGCTGTGGCATGTGGGATCTAGTCCTCTGACAAGGGATCACACCTGGGCCCCCTGCATTGGGAGCATGTTGTCTTAGCCACTGGACCACCAGGGAAGTCCCCCCAGTATTATTTAAATAGAAGGAAGGGGTGGATAGCAGGCAGCAAACTGGTAAAACAACTGTCCCCAGGTGATGGGGTCTGCAGGAGTTCTAGCTTGCTCGGTGTTGCATGTTTTCATGGGGCTTCCCCCTGAGCACAGGTTCCTGGAACCACCACGTGCCATGAGGTGGAGCTGAGCTGTGGGCGGCCTGGCACTGTGCCCCGGTCTCTGTGTCTGAGCCGGGGGTTCCATAGCCCAGGCCTTGGTCCTCTGGAGTGTTACTCCGCTCATGTGTCCCCCCAGCCCTCTGTCCACTGCCGCAGAGGAAGCAGCAGGGGTGCTTAGAGAAGGGGCTGACCCCCTTCAACACCCCATCCACGGCACTGTCCCAAGGGAGCCCATGTTCACGTGCTGGCCAGTTTCAACTCTTGATTGTTGGTGGTATTAATAATGTGTGTAGGGACACCAGGTTTTATTACCTGGGGTGGATGAGCATTTTCCTACATGACAATTAGAATCTGTTTATTCCTTTTCAGTGTTCAAATGGGTTCAGGGTGTATTTTTGTAACTTGTTTTTTTTTTTTGACACACATATGATCAGTCTCCAGACACACATGCACTGTCCTCACACACTCAGGGTCTTCTGTCTACATTTTCTTTAACACATGTTTTCTGTATGTATTTCAATTAATATTTTAAGATTTTGCACATTATGCATATTATTTGTCACAGCAGCCCTGGAAAAAGCCCAGCTTGAAAAGCGAAAGCTCCCTTCTGTCCGCCTCACCTGCGCAGGTGACCTTTCTTTATCCATTTCCTGGGAGTGAGCTACCAGTGGAGTGACAACCCCGCGCCGTGGACAGCGCATGCGCAGGGCCGCTCCCCGCCCGCTCCGGGGGCCCCGCCAGCATCGTGTCCTCAGAGGCTCCCTAACAGTCAGGATTCCTGTTCCTACCAACACCACAGAGGAAGAACACAGACTCCTGGGTCACCACTCACCCTGGTGTATTTCTCTGTTTAGCCGACTTCCCTGAAGTGCCTCCAGCGTATTGATGCTTTTCTCTTCACTGTTAGTCCCTCGGTCCAGCAAGAGTGTGCCCAGCACAACTGGCCCGAAGGGTGAACTTGAACCAACTGTCTGGGAAGCTCACTCTGAAGCTTAGACTTCAGTCCCAAGCTCAGCCACCTGAGCCTCCCCGTGAGCACCCTTCGAAGCCCCATGCGGTGGCGGTCACTGTGAGGTCAAGTTCAGCAGAAACCATTTCCTTTCAGGTCCAGGACCGGGATCATTGGGGACAGGGGTGACGTTTGGGCTCCAGGCTGGAGAGAGCAGGGACCACAGGAGACTGCCAGCCCCTCATCTTGGGAATTCCCCAGCAGGGGGGTCTCCAGCCAGAATGGAGGGTGCCAGGTGTAAGCAGGGGTTCGGTGGACCTGTGTGGGCGGGGGAGGTGACGGGGGGAGGAGCGGGCAAAGTAAGTCAGGCTGGGTTAGAACCTGGCTGCAGGACCCCAGCCCGGAACTGCCACCTTCAGCCCCCAGAAACTCGGGCCGGGGCAGGGGCCTGCAGTCCGGAAGGCTGGGCTGAATCGAGGGAGGGCCTGAGGGCAGGAGGGAAGAGCCCCTCCTTCTGGGCTGGGGCCGTGGCTGACTGCTCCTTTTCTTAGCATTTGTCAGGTGGTGCACAGACGCGCTTCGCCCCACTGTTTTCTTGCCTTTCTTTCTTCTCCTGGGTAGTCTGTGTCCTGACCCCACAAACTTGTGCCTAGGGAGTTGATTTTAATGGAGGGGGTGAGGGCCCTGGCTCCGTCCCCATCCTAAACCCCCTCCGTCTGCCCTTAGTCCACCTGGCGGCACTGACCTCCACCTGTGCTCTGGAGACACCCCCACCCCCCGCCCAGGCTCACATCCCCTCCCCTGCCTCCCATCCCTCCTGGAGATAGCTGCTCCATCCTTCCTTCCTGAGGTTCAGACCAGCGACCCCAGGCCTGTCCAACCCTCATTTCTTACCCCTGAGCCCTGCTGTGGCTACTGACCCTCCATGAGGGAAGGCTCCCTGCCCCCAGCTCTGCCTCCCTCCTCTGTCCTCCTCCAGGCCCTGAGCTGCCTCCTTCTAGCCTGCTCCGTCCTCTCCAGGCCTCCTTCCGGGAAGGTCCTCCTTCAGATGTCACCGTATTACTAGGCCCACACTGACCACCCCATTTAAAATTGCAACTCCCTCACCTGGCCTGTCCAGTCTTCAACTTGCTACACTTTTCTTTTTTCCAAGAAAAACACATGTTTATTACCCACTAGAATGTAAGCTCAGAAAAGGAGGGAATTTTGTTTTGGTTTTGTTTGCTGGTCTGTGAAGCCTCCTGGACAGTCAGGAGCCCAGAGCTGGCTCCCCGTAAAGAACTGTCTAGTGACCCCCGGGTCTTTGTGCCTCAGCACCATGCGTGCACTGACCACCATCTCCCTGACGGTGAATGCCCCTGCCTGCACTGCCTCCTGGGTGAGCTGAATGCCCCTGCCTGCCCTGCCTCCCGAGTGAGTGAATGCCCCTGCCTGCCCTGCCTCCCGGGTGAGCTGAGCTCGGGGCTGGGGGTCAAGGATGGCTGGCCGGGGCCTGCCCGAAGGTGGACAAGGGTGCTGGCTCTTGTCCCCACAGAACAGCAGGCCTACCAGCGCAAACGGTGCCGGTTCTTCAGAACGTGAAGGGTTCCCAGGGTCTCCTGGCCCCATGGGGAAGCTGAGGCTTAGACAGCGGGGAGGCAGCTGTGGTCACAAACTCCACTGGGGCTGAGGCTCGGGCCTCAGGGGAGAGACTCCTCACACTCAGGCTGCTCCCCTCCAGGGGAGGGGAGGCCCGAGACCCAGCTCCTTGGAGCTCCAGGGCAGTGAGGTGCGTGGGTCCACATCCCACAGCCACGATTTGGGCAGCAGTCCCTCTGGTCAGAGTCCTCCCTGGAGGAAGGGAAGGAGGCATCTCCCTTAAGAGAGGTTCTGCAGCCCTGACCAGACCCTAAAGGCAGGCGAGCAGCAGGGGCTGCCTTGGGCAAGATTGTGAAGGCCCAGAAGCTCCATGTATTCCTCGTGGGTGATGTATGACCTTCTAACCAGTGCCAGACCACTGCTAACTGCTGGGTGCTCAGCCCAGGGCAAGAAGACACTCCTGCTGGGGAAGGTGTGCAGAACAGGATGAGGGCAGCAGGTAAACATGCCGTGAGAAGGAGGAAGGCCACCCCGGACATCTGGGTTTTCTCCACGACACTTGTGCACTCCTCTGGAACATGACATCAGGACTTGGCCGCTGGAACTGCCATGCTCCAGGCAGAAAAGCACTGTCCAAATAGAGAAAACAGGGACCACTCCCACCAAGGGAACATCCCGGCAGCCCCGGTCCTGGCTGATGAGCGGCTGCTGCTTCACTGTCAGTCACAGCATCGCTTATCTTCTAGATGAGACTCACTGAGACACTGGATTGTAGGATGACTCCCACTTCCCGGTTCAGTCCAGAGCTAGCCTGCTTCCTTGAGCCCAGGCTCAGTTCTCTGACTCAGATACAGGGCTCCCCACGGCAGTGGTCTTCTCTGCGGCCGTGAGTTAACAGACCCAACTCTGTTTGGCCATGGCTGTGTTCCAGCTGGTCTCTGGCTGGAGAGAGACAGATGGCATTGCCATCAGAAAGGAGAGAGCAGGGAAGTGCTGTTCGTGGAGCTCAGAGGGGTCATACTTTTAGATAAGTCAACAGGGAAGATGGTGCTGAGATGGGGATTTCTGAATGAGTATTTGAAGGAGCTGGGAGAATCAACCACAAGATGTTTGGGGAAGAGTGAGTGGCGCCAGGTGCAAGGGCCCTGAGAGGGCCCAGGCCTCCGTCATCGTCTGGGAGACAAAAAGGAGGCCAGGCAGGGTGGAGTGACAGGTGGGGAGCGCGCTGAGGTCGGGTCTAGCACATCACGAACAGCGTGCTGAGCCGCTGCGGTCCCCTACCTGGACCAATCATCGCTAACATTTGTGTTGTCAGTGTATATGGGGATGTGTCTCAACGTGTTTTATTTTTCTTCTAAACACTGGGGTCACGTGTGATGACATCATGTCTCTGTGTAAACTTGAGCACAGATCTCCTAGAATAAGGAGATCCTTCTATGTAAATGGGCTTCCCTGGTGGCTCAGAGGTTAAAGCATCTGCCTGGAACGCGGGAGGCCCGGGTTCTATCCCTGGGTTGGGAAGATCCCCTGGAGAAGGAAACTGGCAACCCACTCCAATACTCTTGCCTGGAGAATCCCACGGAGGGAGGAGCCTGGTAGGCTACAGTCCATGGGGTCTCAAAGAGTCGGACACGACTGAGCGACTTCACTTTCTTTCACTTTCTATATAAATAACCACAAGCCTATTCTCAATCTAAGTGAACTTCCCTTTGCACTGAAATTCCCTGTTCATCCCCCACATTTGTTCAGTTTGTTCAGGTTGGGATCTGATCCAGGTTCTTATGTAGCTTTCAGTTGCCTATTCATTTTTTTCTTCCAGAAGCTCTCCACCCCATACCCACTGTTCCTTATCAATGACTGCAGAACAGTTCAGGCCTACTGACTTGTAGAATATTTATTTCATTTTGGGGTTGCTCTGATAGGTTCCCTGCAGTGTTATTTAGCTGGTTCCTTTGTCCATGTGTTTCCTGTACCCTGGAAGTCAAATCAAAAGACTTGATTAGGTCAGGTTAAAAGCTATTGACAGTGAAAGGGCAACTCACAGAATGGGAGAAAATATTTGCAAACCACATATCTGATAAAGAACTATATCCAGAAGCTAGAAATAACTCTTACAACTCAACAACAAAAAGAAACAACCCAGTGAAAAATGCACAAGGGACTTGAATAGACTTTTTTTTAAAAAAAGGAATAACACATGAAAAGATGCTCAACTTCGTGACTTGTTTGTGAAATGCAAATCAAAACCACAGTGAAGCCCCCGGTCCAGGTCTCTCCTTTGGAAAGATGTCAGACCTGGCAGTAGCTGACACCTGGAGCCTTAACTTGAAGCTGCAGGAACTGACCAACGCTTATAGGCTGCCAAGTAACTTTCTGGATATCAACATCTTTAATCCACAGACGGTAGGCGTGGGCTGCACTCGCTTCACCCACCTACGAGATTTGCATGTGAACAAAACTACCTGTTTTCAAACTGAAGGAGTCCTGTGTATGACGGTGCTGCAGTAACTTTGAGTGACTAGAAAATGAGCTGGAGCAAGAGAGAACGATTGTATTAATAGTCCCACCACTGCACGGGAAAGTCTTGAAATGGCAGCTCCCTTTTCGAGGAAATGAAAGGGTCTTTGAGGAGTCCTTTATTGGAGAAAAGAGGTAGGGCCTCAAACAGTTTATTAGCAGAATTGCTAATAAACTGGATGGATGCTGGGCATCCACCAGCTCAGAATGAACGCTGCCTACACATGTTCCTGCAGGAGGAGGCAACTGACAGGAACTGCGTCCCCAGGAAGGTGTGCCCATAGGAGCCCTTCTCACCACTTGCCCTCTACTTTCCTGCTGAAATGACACTGGTTGTTACACTAAGCCTCTCTCTCTTTGATCTGAAGCTGGCTGTCCCTGCCCTGGCCTGATAGACAGTCTGGCATTGTGTTCCTTGGCACCTGACTGTACCTTGGAGGCTCTGCTAGGATCCTCTTCTCTGAGGAGAGGTGAGAACCACAGGCAGATGCCCTTTGTGTTGGGTTGAGGTCGGTGGGGATTGGACTAGAAGGCAAATTCTTGGGCATTTCACATGCCAGAGGCTAACCTTGGTGGGGGGGTGGCGTGTGCTGGTTGGGCACTTGTATACTTACTGAGGCTGCAAGTCCAGGGGATTTTCTTAGTCTTGAGTTTAGCCAGGAACACAAAGCAGGGAAAGACCCTGACTTTCCTACTTGCATGAACTTTTTCCTTTCGGAAAGGTGGCAGAGACGTCTAAGCTCTTATTTTCTCCAGGCCCATTCCCAATTTTCTCAAGAGTTTCCCTTGTTGTACTTTAAACAAAGAGAGACCTTGTTGCTCTTCATGGCAGTAATTCTGAGGTCTAAGCTGTCTGTCGTGTGGAGTGAGGTGTGTGGGTTTTCTGGGCCCGTCATCATGGCTGCTTCAGAGTCAGGAGAAAGCCGTGAGGTAGTAGGGGGATCCTGTTGCCTAGACCCCCTCCTTTGTGGCTCCCCAATCTAGCTGCTGGTCTTTGCTCACCAGTAGGTAAGGCAGTATGGGCTGGGCCAGCAGTTCTGCCTCCTCAAGCCCTTGCTACTTTATGGGTTAGTTTTGCAGGTTTGGTGGCTTGAGAGCTGGGGGAGACTCGCCATGGCCAGGTAACTTCCTGAAGGGTGGGAGTGGGTCATTTTATAGGTACCTCCCAGTGGTTAGAAAGGGCATCAGGATGTTGGAACCCCAACATCCTCCCCAGAAGCTAAGCTAGCAGCTGATGTAGATTTCCCAAATCTTAGAGTCTGAAGCAACTTCTTGAGCATGGCAACTTTCCTGGGCTTCTGTCTGGGAGGTGGTGGTTTGTTTGCTGGGGCCCAATATCTATCCCAAGTGGTGTCAAAAGTGAGGGTTCTTTGCTTAGGCTCCCTGTCATGGGAGGACAGGAGTTCTTTATATAGGGTCTCAGGGAAAAGGATTACTGGTTCTGACAAGACCCTGATTGGAGAGATTAGGTTTGCGTTTAGAGTCCATCCAAATGTTGAAGTTCCCTGAGACCGATCAGCTCTCCAGTTCTGGGCAAGCCCCCGAGAGAAGCTTGCTCCCTTTCCCGCTTTTCCAGTGTTGGTGTTGTTGCTGCCTTTTTCATCTGTATCCTCTTTTACTGACTTTTTTAAGTTAAAAATTCCTTCTTTAATTATACACAAGTGCTGGGAGCCTGGCCCCATTTCTGCTGTGCATGTATCCTGACTTGGGGCTTTTATTCAGCAAAATATTCATTCTTCTGTCCGACAATGTCATACTCAACTCTTTTCATATTAAGACATTGAAGAAAAAAAACCCCCCACAATTCAGGGACTTCCCTAAATTGGTCCAGTGACTAAGACTCTGCACTCCCAGTTCAGGGGGCCCAGGTTTGATCTCTGATCAGGGAGCTAGATCCCACATGCTGCAACTAAGCAACCAAATAAATAAAATAGCAAATATTTTTAAAAAACCCCATAATGTCCACAAAAATATGAAGATCATGCAAAGATAGACTGAAGAGCCAGGCTGAAGAAGACTAAACGAGAAATTTGATGTTGACAAGTAAAGGCCATTCTTGGGAAGGACAGTGTGTGATGAGATCTGTGTTGATGGCTTTGGACTGGTGTTAATCTCCTGACTTTGGTGGCAGGTTAATCACCTGCCTATGCAGGTGCCCCAGCGGCTCAGATGGTAAAGAATCCGCCTGCAATTCAGGAGACCTGGGTTTGATGCTGGGGTCAGGAAGATTCCCTGGAGAAGGAAACAGCAACCCACTCCAGTATTCTGGCCTGGACAATTCCATGGACAGGGGAGCCTGGCAAGCTACAGTCCATGGGGTTGCAAAGAGTTGGACATGACTCAGCAACTTTCATTTCACAATCTCGTGATTTTGGTGGTAGTTCTCTGGCTGTCCAGGTAAGTGTTCTGGTTGACTTTAGGAAATCTACAGGTGTTTAGGGATGCTGAGAGTATTAAAGGGAGTCATGCCTGCATTCTACTCTCAAGCGACTCAGAAAGGAAGAGCAAGTGAAGGCAAGTTGTAAACTGGGGAATCTTGATGAATATTTGGAAGTTTTGTCTTCTTAGCATATTTTGTAGGTTTATTATGGCAGAAAGCGAAGAAGAACTAAAGAGCCTCTTGATGAAAGTGAAAGAGGAGAGTGAAAAAGTTGGCTTAAAGCTCAACATTCAGAAAACTAAGATCACGGCATCCGGTTCCATCACTTCATGGCAAATAGTAGGGG